>NC_053023.1:226639430-226735739 GCF_003073215.2 Triticum urartu | reverse complement strand
GCACGGCTTTCGAAAGTTCAAATCCCTGCAGGGGAGTCCCAACTTAGCCCATGACAAGCTCTCACGGTCAACGAAGGAATAGACCTCCTCCCGATACGTTCCGATCAGACTCGGTACCTCGGTTCTTCAAGACACTTCGACAGGTTAAAACAAGACCAGCAACACCACCCGAATGTGCCGACAAATCCCGATAGGAGCTGCACATATCTCGTTCTCAGGGCACAATCGGATAAGCAATCCGTACAACTAAAACCAGCCCTCGAGTTTCCCCGAGGTGGCGCTGCAAGGGGCTCTAGGGTGGACCAACCCTCAGAGGAGCGCTAGCCCGGGGGGTTTAAATAAGATGACCCTCGGGCTCCGGAAACCCAAGGGAAAAAGAGGCTAGGTGGCAAATGGTAAAACCAAGGTTGGGCATTGCTAGAAAATCTTTAATCAAGGTGAACTATCAAGGGGTTCCCATTATAACCCAACCGCGTAAGGAACGCAAAAATCCGGGAACATAACACCGATATAATGGAAACTAGGGCGGCAAGAGTGGAACAAAACACTAGGCGAGAGGCCGAGCCTTCCACCCTTTACCAAGTATATAGATGCATTAAGATAACATGGCAATATAATGATATCCCAACAAGTAAATAAATGTTCCAACAAGGAACAACCTCTAATCTTCACCTGCAACTAGCAACGCTATAAGAGGGGCTGAGCAAAGCGGTAACATAGCCAAACAACGGTTTGCTAGGACATGGTGGGTTAGAGTTTTGACATGGTAATTTGGAAGGCTTGAAAGCAAGTGGTAGGCATCGTAGCATTGGCATAGCAAAAGAGCGAGCAATCTAGCATAGCAAAGATAGTAGTGATTTCGAGGGTATGATCATCTTGCCTGCAAAGTTGTCAGAGTTGACTGGATCCTCGAAAACAAACTCAACGGGCTCCTCGTTAGCGAACTCGTCTCCCGGCTCTACCCAAGCAAGACAAACAAGCAACAAGGACACAATCAACCACGTGCAAGGATCAAACAATATGATGCAAAGATGATATGCTATGCGGGATGCGATGCGGGATGCATATGCAAGATTTGACAAGGAATGAATGAACCTGGCCTCAACATGGAAATCCAAGTGTGCCACTGGAAATATGAGATGAAATCGCTTGAAAACGATATAAAGAACGTCGGAATCGGAGTTACGGTTTGGAAATGGCAAGCAATTCAAATATGACCATGTTCTGCGATTTACAGCAAGTAGCCATCTAAATGCAACAAGATGAACATGCTACAACACCCAAACATGGCAACAAAATACATGGCAGGGACGCATTCATGATGCTTAACAAAAGTCTAGCACTGAGCTACGGCCAATTCATCCATTAACAGGTTCAAACAAGCATGGAAAAAATGCATATGGCAAACAGATCTCAAACTTAGTGAAATTAACACTTGTCTGGAATTTCAGATCAGATAGCACTCTTCGGAGCAACAAAACTATATGCTATAGGATCTGAACATGGCAAAGTAAAGCATGGCATGGAGCTACTCAAAGAGCTTAACAAAAGTCCCTTAGTGACCTTGAGCCAAAAGGGATCAGAAAATACAATTGCAAGCATGTGAACATGGCAAAAACATAATCAGTTCTCAGACTTAGTGAAAACTGAAGCATGCTGAAAACAGATATCAAGTAGGCATGTTTACAAGCTTGATGCACTCACTACGGAGCAAGTCATGACAAGGTAAGCATACAACCATCAAGAATACACAAAATGCAAGCTAGACATGGCAAGAACAATAGCATAGCATGCACGGATCAACTACAACATCATCGGCAAAATCGCTAACAAGTAGACAATCTGCCCAGATTCACGAAGTAGCAAAAGTAGAGCTCGATTGACTCAAGCTAGGGTGCTCCATAATTGCAAACAAGGACATGGATGGATAGAGAACTACAAGATTAACAAAACATCCTTACTGATCATCCTCAAAAGAGGCACGGATCACTAGGAAACAACATGAACATATAGCCATATGAGATAAACAAGTCAAGGACTTAGTGGAAATGCTAAGTCCCTGAAATCAGCATTACCAAGTGCCTCACTTTGCAAGCTTGTTCTAATCACCACACACATCACAAAAATACATGGGTTGCACCTCTGGAAATATGGCAAAACCCTTAACAAAACATATGTAGAGCTCAAGGGCATATCATGCACACAATAATCATGGCAAAAATGACAAATATCTAAATGGAGCAGCAGATCTGACAATTATCTCAAGTAGCACTCTTCTAATAGCATTTCGGGCATCAAGATGAACTCAAATGAAAATGATGCAATGGAATGAAATGATGTACTCTCTGAGATGAACATTTTTATATGCTATATGCCAAAAACGGAGTTACGGATGTGAAGTTACGATGCTATGAATTGTGAGATATAAGCATGTCAACTACTGTAATCTTTTGCACTTATACTTTCCTGGTCTGTTCAACGATGTAGGTGTGCATAGGCGCATGAAGGAAAAGAAGCCTCGGATGCTATGCATGGACATCTGTGATTGCCCTAAACACTACACAGTTGGTAAGTGTTATTTCTGTATGATCTATTGTTTCTGCTGTTGGATGGCTGCATCAAATTAACTTGTTTACTTTTGTTTCTAGGCTATAATCCAAACTTTAATGCTAAATGGATGTATTCAAAGAAATTTAAGATGTCAATGTGTGCTCAGAAGCGTCTCAAGCATTATGTTGAGTCAGTTAAGCCTGCTATCAGCCACTATGTTTGCGAGATGAATAAGACTTTTGCCAAGCTCGGGCAGAGAATGGTTTGAAATCGCCAAAAACATTTATATTTGCATTAGCATATTAGTTTATCATAGCACATGACTATAGGCCTGGTGTTTTTTGTAGTACTTTTCTGCTTCGTTTACTAAGGAGTATCTGGCGGATTTCATCACTACTCTGGTTGATGGGGTGAAGATCAAGCTATCATCTGGACGTTGCGTAAGCCGTGTTCGCCTTATTAATGGTGTGGACAATAGGGCTACCATAACACAGAACTGGGGTGACTTTGCAAAGAAAGCAAAGCTGACAAAAGAGGATATCTGTGTTTTCTCCCTTCGAGTTCGCAAAGGGAAACCAGAATTCACCGTTCACAAGATCTAAAAAGGTTTGTATATGCATTGTGTTTTAGTCTGTAAAAGGATTGCTATTTTATTAGCTGGTCTAAGCAAGCATGTGCATTTGCAGGTGCCTACAACGCAGCGTTTAAGGAGGAGTATGTCAAGGTGCATTTGCAGGTGCCTACAACACAGCGTTTAAGGAGGAGTATGTAAGCTGTTCTATAAGGGCATGTATATATATATATATCCATGTCTAGTTATAGTTTCAAGTTTAGTTATGTTTAGTTGTTGCATGGACTCTAGCTAGGTGTGTTGGCTTGCGCATGCAGTATGCGTTTCTTCTGCTAGCAATCTCTTCATCATGATGGTTATGTAATGCAATGATGATCTGTAACACCCTCGATGCGACTATATCTCCCATGTGTCGAGGCACGACTTAGAGGCATAATCGCATTGAAGGCATATGTCGCAAGTTAGGCAATCTTCACAACATCCCATGTAATGTAAATAATAAAGGGGAGATAACATAGTTGGCTTACACTCGCCACGTCAATCAAGTACATAAATAACATTACATCATTCAAACACTCATGGCCCGACTACGGCGCCAAAATAAAAGATAACCCAACATGCGACACGGCCCCAATCACCCCCAACTGGGCACCACTACTGATCATCAGGAAAGGAAACATAGTATCGTTGAGAGTCCTCGTCGAACTCTCACTTGAGCTCGAGCGCGTCGTCTGGAGCGGAATCATCAGGCCCTGCATCTGGTGTAATAGTAATCCGTGAGCCACAGGGACTCAGCAATCTCGCACCGTCGCGATCAAGACTATTTAAGCTTATAGGTAAGGCAAGGTAAATATGTGGAGCTGCAGCAAGCGACTAGCAAATATGGTGGCTATCCTGTTCGCAAAAGAGAGCGAGAAGAGGAGGCAAAGCGCGAGCGAGAAACTAGATAGCAACATGCGCAAACATTACTCCAACACCGTGTCCACTTCCCGGACTCCGACGAGAAGAGGCCATCACGGTAACACACTCAGTTGATTCATTTTAATTAAGTTAAGGTTCAAGTTATCCACAACCGGACATTAACAAATTCCCATATGCCCATAACCGCGGGCACGGCTTTCGAAAGTTCAAATCCCTGCAGGGGAGTCCCAACTTAGCCCATGACAAGCTCTCACGGTCAACGAAGGAATAGACCTCCTCCCGATACGTTCCGATCAGACTCGGTACCTCGGTTCTTCAAGACACTTCGACAGGTTAAAACAAGACCAGCAACACCACCCGAATGTGCCGACAAATCCCGATAGGAGCTGCACATATCTCGTTCTCAGGGCACAATCGGATAAGCAATCCGTACAACTAAAACCAGCCCTCGAGTTTCCCCGAGGTGGCGCTGCAAGGGGCTCTAGGGTGGACCAACCCTCAGAGGAGCGCTAGCCCGGGGGGTTTAAATAAGATGACCCTCGGGCTCCGGAAACCCAAGGGAAAAAGAGGCTAGGTGGCAAATGGTAAAACCAAGGTTGGGCATTGCTAGAAAATCTTTAATCAAGGTGAACTATCAAGGGGTTCCCATTATAACCCAACCGCGTAAGGAACGCAAAAATCCGGGAACATAACACCGATATAATGGAAACTAGGGCGGCAAGAGTGGAACAAAACACTAGGCGAGAGGCCGAGCCTTCCACCCTTTACCAAGTATATAGATGCATTAAGATAACATGGCAATATAATGATATCCCAACAAGTAAATAAATGTTCCAACAAGGAACAACCTCTAATCTTCACCTGCAACTAGCAACGCTATAAGAGGGGCTGAGCAAAGCGGTAACATAGCCAAACAACGGTTTGCTAGGACATGGTGGGTTAGAGTTTTGACATGGTAATTTGGAAGGCTTGAAAGCAAGTGGTAGGCATCGTAGCATTGGCATAGCAAAAGAGCGAGCAATCTAGCATAGCAAAGATAGTAGTGATTTCGAGGGTATGATCATCTTGCCTGCAAAGTTGTCAGAGTTGACTGGATCCTCGAAAACAAACTCAACGGGCTCCTCGTTAGCGAACTCGTCTCCCGGCTCTACCCAAGCAAGACAAACAAGCAACAAGGACACAATCAACCACGTGCAAGGATCAAACAATATGATGCAAAGATGATATGCTATGCGGGATGCGATGCGGGATGCATATGCAAGATTTGACAAGGAATGAATGAACCTGGCCTCAACATGGAAATCCAAGTGTGCCACTGGAAATATGAGATGAAATCGCTTGAAAACGATATAAAGAACGTCGGAATCGGAGTTACGGTTTGGAAATGGCAAGCAATTCAAATATGACCATGTTCTGCGATTTACAGCAAGTAGCCATCTAAATGCAACAAGATGAACATGCTACAACACCCAAACATGGCAACAAAATACATGGCAGGGACGCATTCATGATGCTTAACAAAAGTCTAGCACTGAGCTACGGCCAATTCATCCATTAACAGGTTCAAACAAGCATGGAAAAAATGCATATGGCAAACAGATCTCAAACTTAGTGAAATTAACACTTGTCTGGAATTTCAGATCAGATAGCACTCTTCGGAGCAACAAAACTATATGCTATAGGATCTGAACATGGCAAAGTAAAGCATGGCATGGATCTACTCAAAGAGCTTAACAAAAGTCCCTTAGTGACCTTGAGCCAAAAGGGATCAGAAAATACAATTGCAAGCATGTGAACATGGCAAAAACATAATCAGTTCTCAGACTTAGTGAAAACTGGAGTATGCTGAAAACAGATATCAAGTAGGCATGTTTACGAGCTCGATGCACTCACTACGGAGCAAGTCATGACAAGCTAAGCATACAACCATCAAGAATACACAAAATGCAAGCTAGACATGGCAAGAACAATAGCATAGCATGCACGGATCAACTACAACATCATCGACAAAATCGCTAACAAGTAGACAATCTGCCCAGATTCACGAAGTAGCAAAAGTAGAGCTCGATTGACTCAAGCTAGGGTGCTCCATAATTGCAAACAAGGACATGGATGGATAGAGAACTACAAGATTAACAAAACATCCTTACTAATCATCCTCAAAAGAGGCACGGATCACTAGGAAACAACATGAACATATGGCCATATGAGATAAACAAGTCAAGGACTTAGTGGAAATGCTAAGTCCCTGAAATCAGCATTACCAAGTGCCTCATTTTGCAAGCTTGTTCTAGTCACCACACACATCACAAAAATACATGGGTTGCACCTTTGGAAATATGGCAAAACCCTTAACAAAACATATGTAGAGCTCAAGGGCATATCATGCACACAATAATCATGGCAAAAATGACAATAATCTAAATGGAGCAGCAGATCTGACAATTATCTCAAGTAGCACTCTTCTAACAGCATTTCGGGCATCAAGATGAACTCAAATGAAAATGATGCAATGGAATGAAATGATGTACTCTCTGAGATGAACATTTTTATATGTTATATGCCAAAAACGGAGTTACAGATGCAAAGTTACGATGCTATGAAGATGAGAAAAATATTTAGGGACTTAGGGAAAAAGACAACCCCTAGGGTTTTCCAGATCCAGGTCTGGGGCGCGGGAACCGAGGACCGCCGGGGTCGGCGCCGGAGTTGGACGGGGGAGCCGCCGGAGTTAGACGGGGAGGCCGCCGGGGAAGGGTCGGCCGGGTCTTGAGGAGGCGGAGGCGGCGGAGGGCGTCGCCGGCGTCAGCGCGGCCGGGCGCGGTCGCCGGAGCCGGGAGCTCCTCTCCCTGGCGCGGGCGCTGGCAAGGTGAGCTGCAGCGGCGGTCGGCGTCGAGGGCGGCGGCGAGCGAAGAGGTGGCGGGGCGCGGATGCGCGGCGAGGAGGCCTGGCGGCGCGCGGCGGATGGGCCGCGGGGGCCGGCCTCGGGCCTGGCGGGCCCTCGCGGTCGGCGGCGAAGTGGGCTTCGCCCAGGACACATGGCGCGCGCGGATTGATCGGCGGCGGTTGGCGGACACGTCCGCTCCGTCCGGACCTGTCCGGCGGCGGCGGAGGAGATATTTTTTTAGGGTTTCGAGGAGGGGATCCGAGATTTTCGAGGAGGGGCCTTTAAATAGAGGTGGAGGGAGATAGGAGAGTCCAAATGAGGTGCGGTTTTCGGCCACGCGATCGTGATTGAACGCTCTAGATGATGAAGAGGGTCTTGGTGGGTTTTGGGCCAAATTGTAGGGGTGTTGGGCTGCAACACACACGAGGCCTTCTCGGTCCCTCGGTTAACCGTTGGAGTATCAAACGAAGTCCAAATGGTATGAAACTTGACAGGCGGTCTACCGGTAGTAAACCAAGGCCGCTTGACAAGTCTCGGTCCAATCTAGAAATGTTTAATCCCCACACACGAAAGAAAGGTAGAGATGACCATCGGAGGAGAACGAAGCGCCGGAATGCAAAACGGACAACGGGGAAAATGCTCGAATGCATGAGATAAACACGTATGCAAATGCAATGCACATGATGACATGATATGAGATGCATGACAATGGTACAACACACGGAGACAAAGACCCGAACCCGAGAAAATAAAATAACTTAACGCCGGAAATGGCAAGAGTTGGAATACAAATTGGGAAAGTCATATCCGGGGTGTTATAGATCGAAACCATGAAATATGTGTGAACTATGGGCTCTTTGCTAAGGTTCCAATCTTGTTTGTTTTAAGGCATTAAGTATTTTGTGTTTTTTAACTGGAAAAAAACTGGAGCATGCTGTTGGAGTTACCATATTGAATAGGGAGTACACAGTATTTCATAACATCTGATTAAAGCCTGGATTTGTGTGTCCAGGTATATAGGAACCTAGATCCAGCATAATACTTTGTAGCAAAAGATAGCAAGCCTTGGTGGTCTCTTTTAGCTTGCTTGCAAAAGTGCCCTGGTTGATGTTGAAATAGCTGGTCACAGCCCATCGTCGTGGGCGAACAATGCCCTCTTTGCACCTCTCTTCGCGGCCAATCTGTGTATGGTGTTTTGTTAGTTAGCGAAAGAGGGAACTGGTCAATAAAAAACTCAGTGTTGTTAGTATTTTACATAGGAGCTTCGTCCTCTCCAGTTCCTGGGGTTAACTTGTTGGTGATTGGGAAGGAGGCAGGCATCACTTCGCTTGCTGGTGTGTTTGTCATGCCGCTGTGAATCTGCGGATTTGCCTCAGGTGATGTAACAAATTCTTCATTGGGTTCCTGAGATTAGATAGAAGACACATAGTCATTTTTCTGCATGTGGAAAGTTGCAATACAAACCGAAACAATTCATGTTTAGTATACCTTAGAAAGCGGTGTGTTGGGAATGTCATCGTCGAATGAAAGTACTGATGCCAGTGGCTGCACCCCATCCCTTCCCATGTTTTTGATACGCTTTTTAAGCTGTATAGAACACAACTCGAAACCCCATGACCAAGATGTTGCCTGTAGAAGTTCTCTTATGCATTTCTTTAGTGGTTGTAGGTTTGCATCATCAAAGACAACTATGTTGTTCTCTTGCAGATAGTTTATAGCAGATAGATTAGCTGATTCAGCAGCTTTTAGCGATGTACTTTCAAAATCTCCATAGAACATCTTTGGTTCTGTGACTTCCCAGCCTCTATGAGGCGATAAATTAATAGATATAGATGCAATCAGCCCATGTTCACCCATGTCAATCTGGTCATGGTCTACAATTGTCAGCCCTAGTGTGTTCACGGCTTGTTCAAGAAGGTATCGTTTGCTAACGGTAACACGAACCGCTGACATCTGCAGATTTCGAATTAAACCTGGATGAATCTGATGCTTGATTTTGAAGCCTTACACATGCCCAGATGTGAAGTACGGAATGAAATTGTTTTAGCTGCTTACCTGTGGAAGACATTTGACCATGAGCTCCTCGTCCAATGGAGATTTTGAATTCATTTCTTGGCTCCTAGTGTTTGTGGCAAGATCTACGGGGATGTAAGCCAGAGGCGGCTAAGGGGTTGGTAGGAGGAACTGGGGATGGATGTGGTAGTGATAGATAGAAACCCTAGAGGCTATGAACGATTCTATGTATGCTGTCTTTCGTGGGCCTGCTAGGCTTTAGCATGGGCCATTTGGAGACCAGGCCGAAGGTTTTTTTCCTTTTGTGATTTCTGGCTCCACATCATCAATTTATTTTCTTGACTATATGGATGTAGGTATTTACATTAATTTTTTTTGCTTCGTTTGGATATGGGCAATATAAATTGTATAAGCAATAAGAACTTTGAAACCACCAATGGTATTTGATATGTGTCTACCAGGGATGTAATAGGCATAGATAACATAAACCCATACATTTCGAATGAAATGATCAGCAGTGCTCAAATATATAGGTAGGTTAATTCTTGGTCTGAACGTGGTCTAAGTAGAAAGCAAAAGTACAACTCGGTTCATTACTCCTTGCAGGTCATACAAAAGGTGATGACAACTTTGAAAGGTCTAGCCTAGGGCATTTTCCATCGCATCATTCTAAAAACCCCTTCTGATGCTTCTGAATTTCTTCTCTGACTTGATCACTCTACGCCTGAGCATTTCCGCCACCTTCTCGATGTTGATAAGAGGGCCATTGATAAGCTCATCCATGGGTTCTTTACCAACAGATTTATTGAGCGCCGTTACATTGCATATATGATTTGACAACCCATGCATGTATCTTGTCAGAACAAACCATACCATTGCGTTGTTCTTGTTCTTGTACCTAGCCATCTTGAGATTTTTCTTCATGGACTTGGTTTTGGTCTTCATCCTTTCTTTCCTTTTGTTGGCCATAGCCAGTTCATGCTTGAGCGATTTATTTTCTTCCTTCAGCTTGTTCATAGCACTGTAATTGTAGTCTCTTATTTCTGTTTTCACCATGCGTTTTATGTACCCAATTGCTTCCATAGCAGCTATGTCCTCCGACATTGCATAATTTATAGATTGTATTCCAGGGATAGCCATGCGATTGTCATCATCTCCAAGCCACGACCTAGGCATGTGGAAGAAAACAGTTGCACAGATTCTTGCGCCATCGCACTGCTTGGAACGGTACTCAGCCATTGGAAGGTCCAAAGCTTGTAAAAGAACATCTACCAGCATCTTGTAAGGTATCTTTACTAGGGGTGGTGCGGCCTATGATATGAAATACATGTCAAGCCATAATAGGATAAATTAATTGGTAAACCATGGGTAAAGCTGTGAATTTAATATCTAACAGGGTCCTTTGCTTTATAGCTATCTACATTATTCTAAAGGAGACCGAGAGTAAAACAACCATGCAGTAGAACACATGAAACTTAGGATACTGCCCTATTGTTATCCACATGGCAGTGAGGTGCTTGTTTTCCAAAGCTAGAAGTTATTCGCGGAACAATACTAAACGTGCAGCCTACCAAATGAGACAGACAAAGAAGTATGTTGTTATTTACTACACTAAGAGGCATTGCCTAATACCCAAAACTAAATAGTTGTTTTTTATTGATATTAATTATTTTGTGTTGTCGATCATATCTAGGTTATAAATTCACTCAGTGTATTAAATGTAGGGGCAGAACATGAATATGATGTCTGCAATAGATAGTCAAAAACTATAATCACTAACCTCAGAACCTCTTTGTGAGTTCTCATACTCGCTGTACCATGCTGCATATGAGGACAAGTGGTTGTGGATCTCTTCCTGGCATGGTGCATCACTCTGTAATAACCATTCATCATAGGAAAATCATAGATCAGGCAAATTGCTCTGTCTATAAGAATATCTATATTCTTGGGGAAGAGAAATAACCTTTGGTTGTTGTTCTTCAGGCTAGTCATTGGTTGAATATTCCTCTTCTGGAGAAAAGCTGCTATGCATCTCCTCTGCATCTGCCGGTGGCTCCTGTAAAAGATGTGGCAGAAATCAAACGCTGTTTATGGCTGTGGTTTGAACTAAGAAGAGAATACATTAAGTTGCAGTTTCATTACAATATTGTAAGGGTAGCTACCTGCGGTTCAGTCGAGGAGTGCTGCTGCTCACGAGGCGCTGAGACAGAAGGAGAAGGATCAACCAGCAAACTTGGTGGTGGATCCGTTGGCGATTCCATCGGTGGAAAAGATGACCCTTGCCGTATGAGGAGGAGAGGGTTGTCGATCTAGGGTTCCAAAAAGGAGCACTCTGTCGATCTAAGGCTACAGTTGGCTCTTGTCGTCGTAGTAATATGAGGACCCTATGGGCTTTTTGTGTGGGCTGTTGGAACTGGGCCTAAACCACACAACCCCAGGCCTTATGCAGCTAGAACCATAAAAAATGTTGTGCAAATGGGCTAACCAACCCTGCAGGTCATGACTGTTATAGACTCCGGGTCATGATTGTTGCCAATGCCGGGTCAAAAACTGAGAATTTTTGAAGACTTCGCTCCCTCATATCCATATCACCTGTAGCCCCCAAGTCTTGAGCAGAGCAAAGTGATGACTTAAGACTTGCTTCAACATAAATATTACCACTTTGAAGAAATCCATGTTGTTCATCTCAATCACTAGTCAGAACTGAATATTCCACATATGTAGCCCCCAAGTGCCGGGTTGTCATGCTTGCAGCAACCTGGGACTTGTAATTACCTGATGCCCATAAAAATTTCAACCAGTGTAACCCCCAAGGGTCGGGTCATTATGCCATAATGAGCATGGACTTTGTAAATATGATCATGTAAACTTGAACAACAACATGTAGCCTCCAAGGGCCGGCTCAGTAAGATAATACTGAGCTGGGACTTTTTATATATAGACTTCATTGAAAATAACATCATATGATTTAACTCCCATCATGGGGCTTGAGCCCAAGTCCACAAGGCTAAGAGCTTTGTGCTTTACTAACTGAACAGTGGTCCTTCAATATAATGGATTAAGACTTGTGTAGCTTGAATTTATGACAGGAGCAATTGGCAGCCCCCAAGGGCCGGCTCATTACGATGTGATGAGTCGGGTCTTCAATAAGGTGAGCAAATAATGACTTTACATTAGCCCCCAAGTGTCATGGTGCATGCTTGCAGCGACATGAGACTTGTATATTTGATGTAATCTCAACTTGAATAATGTAGCCCCCAAGTGCCGGGTCGTAAGCCCGCAGCAACTCGGGACTATTCCTTCAATTGTAGAATAAATCATATCCATCGATAAAATAATTTCCATTGCGCTAAAGCGACTTTGAAAACCTTAATCATAATATTGGTTATTGATAACCATGATAAAAATCCAGCCATGTTGGTTATTCAAGATTTGAAGAATATAATCCGGTATGAAAACCTCAATCATCCAATGTCATCATGACAATCTAGCCAAGTTTGGCTATTAAAGATTACCTTATCGGTTGACAAGTAAAACCGGAGTTTAAATACTCAGTGGCTCTTAGCCAATGGCAACTCAATGCGCATTCGTTGTAATCCGGGATTTTATAACCCGGCGGCTTATAGCCTTTGAGAAAATCCAAAAACGAATAATCATTTTGAAGCATCAATGAGCTTGGACTTAAGCATTGATATAAGTCATAGTTCTGCAAATCTTGCACATTGTTTAAACAACATATGGCTTGTCAACTTAACGTCAAAAGCCAGGGCCGGTTTAAACATAATCCGTAGCGGTTTATTCAAGCTATTCCTGCATACAAGAAGCTGAGAGTGTCCTGGCGGTTTACCGCTGGACGGATCATGATGCCCAGATAGATAGCCAGGGTTTATAACCAAAGCTGTAATTGAAGATAATCAAATATGACATAGATGATACCTGTGACATTGAATTACCTCGTTGGCTTAACCAACTCTTGTAGTGAGGGTGGTAACCCCAATCTTGAGTATTGAGAACTCCTCCTTTGATTTGCCGGTTCATGATAAAACCATACCGGGTTGTAATAAACACCGGATTATCCTTGTAATGCTGGTGACTTGTTAGTCAAAACCAGACCGTGTTAATGAGCACGGAATTATAACTGATCATGTGCTAACAACTTGTTAGTTGAAAGCAAAGCCGGGTCAAGGACGCCGGTTTATCAGAAGATATTATGAACCTCAACAAAGGCAAAAAAACTCGGCAAATAGAACTCAAAAAAGAACATGCGAGGCTTTTTATGAGCTGCCAGGCTCCAAATCGAGGCTTTTCATGGGCTGTCAGGCCACTGAATTAACCATTTCACAAAGCCTCTTAAGATGGACCTCAATCTTTAACCAATCACGTTTTAACTTTGACAAGTTCAGGGTCTGTGAGATTGACTGTCAAACGTTCACGGGTCGTACCAGGTTTACCTGGATGGAGTGGCTTACTTAAAGAAGGCAGGTTAATCCGGGGTTTTAGGTGCGAACACCAGGCTTGATAGCCTATTACAAGGGTGCAGACTCTTACTCCGTTGAAGCAAAGAGCCCCCAAGTAACTTCCCTGGTGGCCTTACGCCGATCAAGAGGTGTAGCTATGGTTCAAAGTCAACCAAGCCCCCAAGTAATTTCCCTGGTGGCCTTACGTCGATCAAGAGGTGTAGCTATGGTTCAAATACAACCAAGTCCCCAAGTGATCTACTTCTGAGTTGTGCTCGTCGGGTGCCTATGTTTGAGTTGTGCTGTGCAACAAACTCTCTTTGGCCCCTTATGATAATATTGGCTTGATAGTCGTATCAATATGTAATCAGAACTCTGCTTTATAAACAGAAGCCTCCATGTGATCAATAATATGATAAGCCAATAAGGCAGGATACCCATGTTTGAACCGCGCATCATAGCAACAGGTCCTCTTCGGCAACCTTTAACTTTGTGCAAGAGATAAATTCTTCTTGAACCGGGATTTTGAACCAGATATTGAGAACTTCAAAGCTTTGTGGGAGACATCTTTCCCTTGAACCAGATTTTAAAGCGGAATCTTCATTGTTAGCCGGAAATTTTCTGACGACCTTCAAATTTTCATCAATATGGTAGTAGCCTCCAGGACCGGGTTATCTTTCCCTCCAACGTCCTGGGGTTCTTGACTTCACTGAAAACCGGCAACATTTGCTGAGTCATATCATTGTAGCCTCCGAGTCTCAAGGTGACTCGAGGAGTTGGCTTGAGATTCTCCGTATTTGACTGCGATATAAACCGGCATCAGTTGTATGTCATTGGTGTTGATAGCACAATGTAAATCCACAGAAGGTTGAGGTGACTGCGGCGGGTTATAAATGATCCGTATAAGCCGTGTCAGCAACTCGGCCAATGGTTCTTTCCAAACTGGCTGCTTTAACCAAACTGTAGTAGCAGCGACTTGTACGCCTGCCCATTGAGCCATCCAGTGCAGACGGCGGTTGATAGTATATGATAATTTGCCTCCATTTTGTTAAAAGAAAAACCGGGCTACCCAAGATGTGACTTGTTCATACTCAATAAACAGCTCATGCAGACAAGTGCGGCCCGGTATGTCGATGTAGACCAGGCCGCGAGAGACGGACGACAAGGACGTCCGCAACATCAGAGGCGGCACAGATAAATGAATCGGCCGCGGCGTTGTACGCCGGTGCGGACAAGCAAGTTGTCCTCCTCGTTGTAAGCCGGCGCGGACGCGTGAACCGGCCGCGAGAGCGGACGGGCGAGTCGTTCGTGGCGTTATAAAACGGTGCGGACAGCGAGTCAATCACAGGCGCAGTCCCGGCTAGTTGATGTAGACCGGGCCGTACAAGCGGCGGCTTGTGCGCGTCCATTCATCGGGTAATATATTACGGACTATTGCTGGGTGGAACATTGTCAGCCCGTGCTCCATACCCATGGTATAAACCATATTTGTAGTGAATGATTGTCCTGATATGTTAAGCCGGAAATTATCCGTCGCAGAATTGATGATCACCTCGGTGACGCTAAAACCAATCACGATCGAGTCAGCCGTGAGAGTAGACAGATGAACCGGCCGCGGCGTTGTAAGCCGGAGCGAACAGGGAGAGTCGGCAGCGGCGTTGTAAACCGGTGCGGACGAGAGACGTCCACGGTGTTGTAAGCCGGTGCGGACAGCGAGTTAATCGCGGGCGCGGTAACACGCGCGAACGGGCGGGTTGATGTAGACCAGGCTACAGGGATGGCAACTTGTGTACATCCGCTCTTATGGTAGCGTAGCATGGACGGAAAAAAAACTCGGTGTGGAACATTGCTAGTGCATGCTCCGTACCCACAGTATAATGTCTCTTTTATAATGAATAATTGTCCTGCGAAAAAATATTGCGGATCAAGGCAAAGATAAAATGTTTTTTGACAAAAATAATATGTGCTAATAAAACAAATTTGGATGATTTGTTCGGATGACGCATGATCCGCTCAATGCGACCTGAACTGTTCCTTCGACCGTTCTGACTGATGGCATCAAGCGTCAAATGGTAGCAGGATTCGGTCTCTTTGCACTTATCACTCCTTTCGTTATTCTTTCCCTTGTTTAACTTGCTCGTGGCACAAAGCCGTCCACTTTTGGTGATCTTCTCAATCCTGCAGTACAGGTACGTGCTATCCCACGAAACTGGCATATTCAATTTAAGCTTCAACCTTTCCTCCGCGGAGGCTGCGGCTCATGGCAGTAGCGGAGATGAGGACGCGGCGGGTTGGCGTTGCTCCGGTGGCTCAGATGACTGCTAGGCCAATACTCACGCGGAGGCAGCCGCGGCTCGAGGCCGCGGTGGCCCCGAGACGGAGCCATGGCCGTGAGAAACGGCAGCACGCCGGTGAACCTGTAACGGCGGCTCGGGGCGTCAGAGGCGGCTCGCAGCCAGCGAGGCAGGTCACAACAGAGCCCGAGGCTTGGCGGATGGGGGTGAAAACTGTCGGCCGGTGGCGACTTGCTGTCGAGGCGACTCGGGGCCAGCCCGACGGAGATCGGTCAAACGAGACCGGCTCGAAGGCGGAGACTGAGTTTCACGCCCAAATCCACTCCGGGTCGTGGGCTGTTTCCTCTTTTTTTTTATCCTCTTATCTCTTCTGTTCCGTAGTACTAGCACACCCATGGATCTCTCCTCTGCAAGGTTTGGTCGCCGTTTGTTTCCTTACTCGTATATGTAGCAGTGGGTACCTAACTCTGTCGCTTGACGTGATGAGCACTAATTGAAGTATTAGTACTTGAGCCGATGTGCTATTTTACTCAAGCAAAAAAGACTCTCGCTGAGCCGATGTGCTATTTTACTCAAGCAAAAAAGACTCTCGCTGAAGCAGGCCTTGATGCCCCTGACGACTGCTGGCTGCCTTCGGTTTTATGATTGGGGAAAGCTAAGAAACAGACACAGCGATGCGCGGGTGTAGCGGCTTTGTACAGAAGCTTGTAATAGAAATCGATCTCCGATCGAAAAAATACTGACGGCAGCGGCGCACGGATGAAACCCGAATTTCTTCTGATCTCAACCTCTTATACGCCGGGTCATCCTGACAATTATTCCGTGCTGGCTCTTCTTCATTTGTCCAATCGCAAGCTTCTCGATCCCTGAATAAATCCTTCCAAGAACTTAACATCACCGTTCGCAAGCCCCACGGTAGACGCCAATTGTCGTGGAATTGTCACGGCAGATGTCCTAGTGGGAGGACTTTCGTGAGGCCAACGCATCTACACGGTA
Organism: Triticum urartu; assembly: GCF_003073215.2. NCBI lineage: Eukaryota > Viridiplantae > Streptophyta > Magnoliopsida > Poales > Poaceae > Triticum > Triticum urartu. The sequence goes on along the minus strand of NC_053023.1, from coordinate 226,719,050 downwards.
GCTTGAAGGGGTTGGTCATGATCGAGAGACGCGAGGCGGATCAACACACAAGACAAGGATTTAGACAGTTTCAGACCCCAGGAAACATCATCCGGAATAGCCCTACATGCTGTTTGTGGTTAGGTCTCATTACGCTCATGAGGGAGTCGTCGCATAAACTGGTTCTCCTCTTAGTTGTGTCTAGCCCTAGAGATTATTTTCTTCTTGCTTGTTACTTGTCCCTCTTGGGAAGCCCTGTCCCTCCTTATAAATGTTGAAGGGGCGGGTTACATGACTAGTCCTATTAGGATTAGGATTATTCTATTACAAGTAGAGTCCTAGTCTTGCTTCATTTGTAGAAGATTATTCCTTACACCTTTTCTCTTAAACCGGCCCACCATTAACATAAACCGGTCTTCCAGGCCTTGGGCCTTGCCATCCATCTGAAACACGCGTCGGGTCACCAATGAGTCTTCAGACTCGTGAATCGTCATACCAGTGAACCGCCAGACACGTAAGTCACCAATCCTCTGTTGGGTTACCAATGAAACGCCAAGTCCGGCCGAATTATACTTTCGGCCGGTTTACGCCGCGGGGTATATCCCCAACACTGTCCATGCATATATTATACCTTAGTTTCTTGGCATGTTTGGAGGCTCAACCGTTATCTTTGCACGCCGTGGATATAGGGGCATGTAATGATGTCTGGTACGCATATAGTCTGATTGGCATCTTCTAGGTGTTATGTAGATGATGATGTAGTCTGGGATATCAATTACACTGTCAACCCATCCAAAGCAGCTATACTTATCTGTATCTACCAAGCCTTGTCCAGGCATATCAGTCCCCTCAACCAAAATGAATGGGCTAAGTAGCTGGCTTGCTATCTCATGTTGCAGAAGCCCAGCCGGAACTTCACTTATAACAATGCGAACAAATCTGGTAAGGGAAGTTTGTTTACCACCATAAGAAGGAGACCAAGGAATAGCTCTGAAGATGCGGCCACCAAGCTCAATGTGTCCTCTAGTAACAACAGTTGATCTAAATGCGGCAAATGTAGCAAATTGAACATCTCCTTCATAATGCACAAGGAAAGCATCATAACTGATTGGCTTTACATGAACATATCTAGACGCTGGTATGTGTTGAATTATTGCAGAGAACACCTCTTGTGTGCTAATGGGTTCAAAACCATCACCATGCTTGAGGATCATAGAATGTAATAATTCTTGGAATCTATCGGGGTCGACCTCTGTGCCTTGAAGGAAACAACGCAGCACAGCAGCAGCAACGTCTAGTACAAGTGGCAATAACTCAGCTGGCCTCAACTTCTTATTTAAAGGATTGTTAAGCACCCTAATAAGCACAGTGAACATGTCTAGGTGGAGGCCTGGTGATGTGCTTGCTGGATGCCGAAACCTGCACCTAACCTTAATTTTCATCCGCAACGACACATTTTCTGGTGTGTCTGTCAAACAAACGCATCGAAACACTGAAAGATGTTTGTAGGCCAATGTGTCAGGGTAAAGATCAGAAACAACACAATATGGATGCAACATAAAATCTGCTGTTTTGAATGTCCAAAGGTGCAGTGGGAGGTTTCTTATCTCAATCAAGACCTGGGATCCCGCATAGTTATCATGAGAATCATAACTGGGAGTACTACAATATGGTATTGCTTCATCTGTAGGCAGGGTGGTAAAATGTATGATGTCCAAGCTAAGCCTCTGGTCAGATTGAATAAACTGCACTGCCTGACTGTATTGTGGTTTATCTGGGATGCTAATCAGAAATTCCTCGTCAGGACTGTCCAAAGAGAAAACATCGCCATCTAAGTTGAAAGCCTAAGCTAGTGCATCATGAAATCGATTCTGTATGGATCTATTATCAGGAGAGAAAACAACTTGGAAATGATAATGTGTCCAAATCTCTGGGCATTTTGTTTCTCCATAAGAAACGAATGCTCTTGTTATATCTCTTCTGAGAGAGACAGATGAGGGCGAAAGACCTAGCAGGATTATAAAGGAATTCAGGTTTAATCGATATTTCAGTTCAACTATTGAGGAAAAGAAATCAGATCCATCCAGGAACAGAGGAGAAACAAGTGTATAGACTAGTAGTCTAGGAATGGAACTTGCTTGTGGTTAGAACGGCAGCGTGGGCCGCACCTTTGCCGGTTGAGGACGATGTCATCAGGTGAGATCGGGAAGATATGGCGAAAGAAAAACCCCTAGAAATAGCTAGGTCGAGGATTGTGGCGGCGTGGCTGGTGGTGTGGATGAAGTAAGCGAGAAGTTTATAGAGCGCAGGTGGGAGGCAACGACAAGATAGCGAATCCAACTGTAGGAAAAGAGTGGAGCAGACAGATCACTGTCTTTGGGCCACTTAGATGTGGCGTGGAGACACACCTCGTAGTGACAAAAGGGCCAAACGAGCCGAGAACAGAGCAAACGCAACCCATAGGCTTGGTTGGCATGTGAAAATAAGATGAGCAGCAGAGAGTAAGAAAAAAATCAATGGGAAACATTCATCCTATCACTGAGAGAAAAAAAATAAGAACCTAAGAACACGCATATAATAAGTTCAAGTTCGCTTCATAATATAGGGGAGTTTTGTTTTTGTCTTGCTCTGACATTGCTACTTGAGCAGCCAAAGACTTTTTAGAAGGCACACATATAAATAGGGGAGTTTTAGACATTCTTGGTAAGAAGCATACAACCACACCAAGGTCCATGCAAGAGGCATACACGGCAATGGGCTCTGCTTGTAGCTGGTCAAAGAGCATTGTGATGGAGCGTTGTCGAGAGCAAAGCTAGATGCATAAACCACCATCTTTCTCCTTCGATGTTGGTGAGGAGAAGCTAATGTACATAGGATAGATAGCCTACAGCAGAACGCAAAGCTTCAGAAACCGGTTCCAAGCATGGCAATGGCAAAATAATTCCAATAACATTACTGTATAGGAAAACTGTGGTGTACCTATAGATATTTTAAGGTTGCGTAGGTAGGGCAAAGCAGTCACGGCTGCTTTGTTTTCTTCCCTGCTCCAGTTCCCTTTGCAGCAGCGGGGTTCCTTTATTTCAAGGTGTTTCAGTCAAAGACAAACAAGTGGAATGCTATACACAGGCTGGAAAACTGCCTACATTAGTGCAATGTAAGAAGCAGTACCTCTTGTTTTTTGAGGTGGACTCTTATCATCTTTTTCATCAGCAGCACCTGAAGGATCTTCAGCCTTTTCATCATCGTTCTCCTGGAGCACCCAGCATATACATAAGCTTGATATCAGACAAACATAGTGTATCGATATCGGATGGTTATTAGGGTATGCAATAGCAAGATTTTGCCTTGCATGAGATAAGTATTTGATCTTAGAACGGAACAAATAAACAAGCCATACCTAAAAGGTAACACCTATGTATCAGTGCATAACTAAGCTGCCTACTTATTAAACATAGATATGTGCATTTATAGTATTATCAGGTATCTTAGCAGGAGCATAGAAATATTTACCGTGGCTATTTCGTCAAGCTTCTTTGGAGGATCCTCCGCCAGAGGGAGTTTCTTGTTATTGCCGGTAAATAAAGCACGCCTGGCGCTGCTGGGTGGGCATGGTGATTTGCTAGAAAATAAAACACGAGCATGAGAGAAAGCAAGCATTCGAAAACACTACAACAGTCCTTTTCAAAGAGGCATACCCTGGAGATGCAGATGAAAGGAGACTGTCGGTGTCAAAACCGGCGGATCTCGGGTAGGGGGTCCCGAACTGTGCGGCTAAGGCGGATGGTAACAGGAGGCAGGGGACACGATGTTACCCAGGTTCGGGCCCTCTCGGTGGAGGTAAAACCCTATGTCCTGCTTGATTGATCTTGATGATATGAGTATTACAAGAGTTGATCTACCACGAGATCGTAGAGGCTAAACCCTAGAAGCTAGCCTATGGTATGATTGTCTGTTGTCCTACGGACTACACCCTCCAGTTTATATAGACACAGGAGGGGGCTAGGGTTACACAGAGTCGGTTACAAGGGAGGAGATCTACATATCTGTATTGCCAAGCTTGCCTTCCACGCCAAGGAGAGTCCCATCCGGACACGGGACGAAGTCTTCAATCTTGTATCTTCATAGTCCAACAGTCCGGCCAAAGGGTATAGTCCGGCTGTCCAGAGACCCCCTAATCCAGGACTCCCTCAGAGACTAACACTTAGCTTTGAAGTTGGTGTCTCCGCTTGGGTGTAAAAAAGGATGTGAAAAGAATTGCATTAGTTTTGGGCCATCTAGATTGAATAAATACAGCGACAAATCATAAAGCAAGAAAACTACATATTGCGCCTGTAGGCGATGGAAAGGTTATAGCAAGGCTCCCTGACAAGCTGCCAGGCTGGGCTTGCTGGATGCTTGGGGTACTCGGTGTAAACATCTCAGAAGGCACTGGACTGTCAGTGAGGGAAGCAGAGGATGATGCTCCAGGGACACAGTCAAAGGCAGGCGAGCTTAACTCAGGCTTGTAGATTTCCATAATTTTCACAACCTAGAATGATAACCATGTGCCTGTGGTTGCAAAGCTTCTCTTTGCAATGTACACAAGAAGTTTATACTTCTGCCCAACAATCTGGGTAACCTCTGGTGGAGCAATCCTATCAACCATTGTCACATGAGCTATCTCACGTATGGTTGGAAGTCCTGGGTTTCTAAACTTCAGCAAATTGAGGAGTGGTTTTCCAACAGCTGCTTTTCCAACTTTATCAAACATGGTGAACTCAGCCTCACCCACGTCATCACTTGCAAACACAGAAAGACAGTATCTGCACACGACACGAATATAATGAGGATTCTAGCAAAGGACTAGTAAAACATAGAAGAGGCATGTCTAAATAAATCAGGCAGGAAACCTGAGGAAACAAACAATACTAAACAAAAAGAAACACCAAACAAAGGTCTAGGAAGGCACATACGTGTCCTTTGCTGCTATGGATGAGTAGTTAGGATTGCCGCATCGGTAGTTCGATGCAACCATTGTTGAGGTCTTGTTGCAAGCGGAGCAAGAAAACAACCACCAGCGCTGATCAGGATTGAGCCTCTGGACAATAACGGTACATATGAACCGTTTTTCCTGTCGAAGCAACATAACTTGCTGTTGAGCACATGATCAAGAAAAGTGGGAATAACATATGGAGGAAAAGGCAGCGAGGATACCTCATTTTCATAAGGGTTCAGGTGGAGGAGCTCTGACACGGTCTTTTCAACCGGACCAACATAGATACGGGCAGTAAACGCATTCTCAGTCAAAGCGGCATCGTTATCAATGGGTTTGAAATTAGTTCCCAACCTAATTTAATACGCAATAGAGGAGATAGTTAGCACCTTTATAAAGAAAACAACAATGTCTTCATATTCATGGTTAAAGCAAGAAGCATCCAATTAGGAGGTACATAGAAATCACCTGTTGCGGAAGTCATTTATCACCGACAGATCCTCATCGATGCACCAGCGACAAGCAGAACTACCACTAAGCCCTTGAACACCTGCATAGTCATGAAACAATACAGAGGGTTAAGATGCAAGAATATAGGACGAAAAGCTTGCACAATACAGAATGCATAGCTGTATAAGTTGCAGGAGCTTTATCACAGATGTAGAGCAACCACCTTGATTTATTTTAGGCAGTGTTCCTACGAAAATCGCAATCACAACTTCTTTTTCGTTTCTTGCCCGCACTGCATCTTCCTCAAATTCAGTGCTCGATCACCCCAGAGGACCAGCTTTAGCTCCTTGCCCCTATAGGTTTCATATCATGAACAAATCAGTAAATAAGCAAATGAGCAGGCGGCCTAGAACGGTGCATGCATAATAACAAGTAAATCACACTTACTGTAAGTCAGTGAGGATTATTGTCCTTGTGTTTGATGGTTCTGGCTGATGCATTGATTGGATAGTGACCACATCAGAAACAACAATTATTCTTCCAATGACATCTTCAAAACCATGGGATTCACAATAGCATCAGACCCCAGATATTTGAGAAGTAGTTTTAAATTTACTGAGGCGTGCAGTGACACAACTTACCAAGGAAACGAGGCGGTGGCCCACATGGCCTTGGGATGTCCTGAAATGGGACCAAATTGTAGGTGCAGAATGGGTAATCTACTTCCAAGCCCGGGCGTAAAACAACATTGCTAAACCTGGTGAACCAGATCATGAAGGGACTCTCAACAGGCCTAAAAGTGGTCTTTGCTTTAATCCAGTTGAAGCTGCTCATCATGTAGACCTTTCCTTCCTGCAGCTCGTCCTTCAGGCGTTCTACTAGCTGAGGAGGTATCTGCACATACATATGGTTGCCCTGCCAACAAAAGCAACAAAGAATGGTATCTTAGGCCAAACATGGACAGGCGGCGTTGAGCTAGCTTTGTAAAGACAAACCTGACTATCAAGAACAACCAAGTCCATGTGCTGGATAGGCCCATTGTCAGTTCCTCCATGATAAAACCACAGGCGTGAGACAAGGACAGAGACAACCCATTGCCTACTGCGGTCATGTATCTCAGAGAGCATCTGATGCGCCATCTACAAAGGCAGAGACACTTTTGGTTAGGAAGGTAAAAATACACAGAGAAGCACCACACCAGGATTTGCAATACGATAGCATACCTAAGCGAAGTCAAGTGAAAAGACATAGTAAACGAACCACAAAAATATGTTTAACGCGTAAATAGATGCATAGGAAAGAACAATATATGTTATCTTAGGTAATGGGCAGCAATAGATAAAGTAATATTTACAACCTCAAATCTTAGTGAAAAGGGAGCAGACAATCAAAATATACTACCAAACCAGGAACCATACAATAATAGAGACCAAAAGGCAGCAAGTAGTAGTGAGACCAAAAGCAGCTCGCAAAATAAAGCGTGACGTAAGCACTATTCCAAAGACTGAAAGATCTCAGAGAAAACTATGTTTCTAGTGAGATCCAAGCGTGCCATCTTCATTCTCGATAAGTATTTTCAAGTTTTTTCTTGGAAGTCACACGTGAGACTGCCACGTAAAGCTGGCCATGGGTGAAAACAGGACTTTTCAGGTATAATCCAACAGCCGAGAGAGTCTGTCCCTGGCTCTTATTGATGGTCATGGCATAACAAACCCTGACTAGAAACTGGCGATGATGCAAAGTAAATGGCCATTTAGGATCCTTGGTAGTGAGGCAAATCCTTAGAATGTATACAACATCCCCGATATTAGAACCATTCATGATAATAGCCTCAATGACTTTCTCACCAAGCTTGGAGACAATAAGATGAGTACCATTACAAAGACCAGTTGCTTGACTTAAATTCCTAAGGAGCATAATCGGCACACCTTTTTTCAAAACCAACTTCTGCTGCGGGAAATTGTTAATTTTAATTGTATTCAGGTACTCAATAGGATAAAACACATCCATGTTACGCATTGAGTCAGTTGTATTTCCTATAGAATCATAGCTTAGATACTCCCTCTCAGCAGAAGGCATTAAGGCTAGCACATGGTCATTAACTTCTTGAGATAGATCATTTGTTGTTGTTAAGATAGCCCTTTGGCGCAAGTACTTTGGATTAGAGCAGTTTTTAGCAAAGTTTGTGTATACAACATTAACAATAGCACCTATTCTATTATCCTCAGAATGGATCAACATATCATCAGGAATTGTTACCCAACTTGGCTCACACTCCCCTTGCCGAGTAACACAAGGTGTTGTGCCATCACCAATACTCAAGATCCAACTAGCAAAAGAAGCTATCTCAGCCTGTAAAACATGATCTGTTGTTTGCACAGCCAAACACATGTTTATGTTAAGATGCAGAACTTCTATAAAATGACACAAAGGCGAATTTGTTATAGCAGCATTTATAACCTATGAGCGAGTCCCACCCTCAATGACTGGTAAAATCTGTCTCAAATCACCACCCAAAACCATAACCTTACCACCAAAAGACATGTCAGCTATAGAAGGATCGTCGACAGACAGAATATCACGCAAGCTACGATCCAACGTCTCAAAACATCTACGACGCGTCATTAAAGCCTCATCCCATATTATCAGTGAGGTTGATTCGATCATCTCTGCTAATTTGCTAGATCTTTTTATAATACATGTTCTAGTGTCATCTAGACTGATTGGTATTTTAAACCTAGAATGAGCAGTCCTACCTCCAGGCAAAAGAAGTGTTGCAACCCCAGAAGACGCAACCGTGAGAACAATCATTTCTTTACCTCTAAGATAAGCAATTATAGAACTCCAGAGAAAAGTCTTCCCAGTCCCACCATATCCAGAAACAAAGAAAAAGCCAGGTTTTCCAGACACAACTCCGTCGATAATATTCTTATAAGCTAGGAGTTGATCTGGATTTAATTGGTTGTACATGGTTTCTGCCTTTAGTAGTTCACTTTTAGGATCAGCACATAGTTCATCAGTTATCATGTCATTGTCATCAAATTTATCATCATATACAGTCTTTAATGGAAGCCTGTAATATAGAATATTAGAACCATTTTTACTAAATAGAATGGTCAGTTTATCAAGCAACATGTCTCTCAGCTCATCAGGAGGCACAACATGACTATCATCACGAAAAGAGCGCTTGATATTGTACTTAATATCCTCAGCCATGTGTGACCAATATTTTTCAAAAAAAGTATTTTCATCGTTAACTCCACAATGGACAAGGATTGTAACAAAAAGCCTGCGTAGTTGATCCCCCATACCCCAGGTCAAAGCCTCATCAAACGCACTATACCATTCAAGATCATCTCCAAGCAAGCCCCTAGGAGCACATGCCTCCTTAAAGGTTTCATACACAATCCCATTATAAGTTCTGACATCCGTATAAGACATGGCACCTTTGACAACCATCAGGAGCATTCTAAGATAGAAAAGCTCTCGAGCTGTAGGGTGCACAGAATATATCCTACCAATCATATAGCTCGAGGTCTTAGGAATCCATTGTTTTTTGCTTGCTAGCCAAGTCCATTTGGTTGGGAAATCACAATAAGTAAGAGACCTATCATTTGCATGGCATCTATTAGCTGCAAACCACTCGGTTAACATTGTTCTTTGTAGCCACGCATCGTCAGCAACTGACTTTAGGTTTGCTTTAACATTGAAACGCACCATGTGTTTATTTAACAAATGACCAGGTAATCTTTCAACAGAAGGCATCTTACTGTGTATATCAAAGCCATATATCCTCCAACAACCATCTTTATCACATATGTAACGGCATTGTCTATATTCCATGATCTCATCAATCTCAATACCATGCTTGTTTTTTATGCTTTCAAACAAAGTTTTTGAAAAATCAGGACCCTTTGTAACATACTTATAAAGATACTTGATGAGATGGGTTTTATTGCACCACTCAATGTTAATATGCGCCTGGTATTTTTTTAGCATGAGCAGATTATATGGAACAACATGCCTATTATCAAGCCTGACCTTCTTTTTAAATATAAAATGACCGTTGTGTGAGCGACTATACACAGGGAATCCACTATCATCTAAAGAGGTTTCAAGCTGGAATGACTTAGGAAATTTTTTTGAACACAATCCATCTTTCATGCAAGGACATTTAATACCATCTTCCCCGCAAGGGCCGTGCATCATGTGCTCAGAAACAAGAACATATCCAAGAGGATCCGCAATAGGATCAGGGATGGAAGCCGATATAAAAGAGTCAATCAAAGCATGATTAACCTCCCGTTTTTTCCTATCAAGTCAGATCAGGATATGGGCATGAGGAAGCCCTCTTTTCTGAAACTCCACAGTGTGCAGTACTGTGAATAAAGGGGAAAACGATCACGAGCTGAGGTGGAAAAGAACAGAAGAAAATGAATGAGAGCGATCGCAAAGGACGTTTTACCAGCTACGACAGGACCAAAGGCCTCCCCACTCTTAATATCATGAATATAGTCATTGAGCTTCATGTGATAAACCCTGACCGGAAGATCTGCCCTGTCTGAAGGCACCTGGCCAGGCTTAGAACACATGGCTTCTGTTATCTCAGGCCACTTGGGATTACAGGTAAAGGTGGTGAAAAGGTCTGGTGGGCCGAAGACATGCGAAATGGCCACTGCGTCTTGGAAGTTCTCAATCATATAACGCCGGCCACCGGTAAAAGAGGATGGAAGTATGTTTTTATTGCCAACAGAACTTGCATCTGTCTGCCCTTTTCCAACAACATCAGTGACTCCTTGCAAGTTCTCTGCTCTAAGATAATTATTAGCCTTCATGATAAAATGCAGCCTCCACTCGTCTATGCAAGCGCGCGCATATACAATGGCCTGTGAGGAAAGCAAACCACAACAAAGGTATGGATTATGCTGCTCTGGCCTATAGTGGACACAATAGGAATAATAGTCCTACATGGTGAGCCAGGTTCTTTTGCTAGTATCTAAAGGGTCTGAACCAATATATTTAAGCCCAAGCTGAAACCCACGTTCTGCATAGGGGAAGAGAAGAGGATACTGCAAAGGCATATATGAAGTTTGCAAAGAAGATATTTGTTGCAGATTGTCATTTCTACCGTGTATTATAATGTCACGACAAGAAGTCTCCACCGTAAACTCACCAAACATTAAAGACGCTAGCTCGTCAGTTGTAGGAAGGCTAAACTGTGGGCCATCAGATTCTCCAGGGGCAACTAAACGAATGGCTATCTCGGCATGCTTATTGGCTGCTAGTATTTCTCTAGCTGATCTAAACGTTTTGACATAAGAATTGTGTGTATCAAGCATGTGCATCAAGCCTTCAATAATAGACTCATCTAAACCACCATTACTCTTTTCAACCTTTTCTAAATCCTGAATCATGTTTTGCACCTCATTCTGGGCATCATATATATAGAGCTCAGCATACTTAGGGGTATTTCCTTCCTTAGGCATAAGAGACCCCATTCTATGACAAACCTGGCAGTTTATTTTATATATATTTGGACCATTACCATCAGCACCGGATGGTCAACAGTAGTTCCCATGGAAGTAAATGCAAAGAGGCAGTTGTACTGACGATTTTTTTATAAACTCTCTGCTACGCGAGGGACCATTATATCTCAACAACTTAGAGAGAAATAAGGGTGGCTTCTTAAAAGGTGTAATATACACCTTACGACCCTTGCAACATTTGTTGTAAACCACCCGCCTTAGTGTAATAGCAGAGTCCGATCTCACCCTCTCCTCGAACCAGAAGACTGCACCGCACTTGGTACATTTGTAGTCTGGGCCATCATAGAAAGATCTCTTTCGGTACCCAACTGCAAATTCATTTTGCCTCAGTAACAATAGCAAATCAGTAATGCATCATACAATAGTTTTTAGACACATCGGCACTCAGCATACCTTTCAGCATCTCAGACTCCTCAGCCGTGAATCCAACCCAGTCAGCACTTAAGGGTGATCCAATGGCAGGTTCCTTTCCCCTAAGTCTATCGACAACCACCCTGCATCTCTTTCTATTACGGGCCGTAATTTCTGGGCTAAGAATGGGGAAGAAACCATCATCTAAAAAAATAAAGGCCACGTCACAAGTACAAAGAGGAATCGAGAGTATGCAAGAGGCACACCCATAAAGCAAAAGAACCTATTTCAAAAGGGCATCTCGTACATTTTCTTTCAGGCAGGCCCGGCGATATGTAAGTTAACAGCGAGTCACAGAAAGACAGTTTTCGTCGAACAACACGGCGCGGAGGCGGTTGGTCGGCGCTTGAACTGGCCTTACGACGAACAGAACGGCGTGGAGGCATGATTCAGAGGGGGAACATGAAGAACAGAACAACCACAACACACTGCAACAGAAACCTAACACAAGGAAAGGCAATCTAATCAGGCGCATAACACAGCAAGAAGGCATGCACCTGGAGCAAGAAACAGAACCCAAAAAACAAGGCTCTACAAAGGGCATGGAACTAACATTTTTTAAACGAACGAGAGAGGCATTCCAAAAGCAAACTCAGGAAGAAAAGCATGATGTTTTTTCCTAAGAATGCTAAAATACATAGGCAGAACAAAAAAGCCATCAAACAAAATCAAAGGGACATGCCTTTGAAAGCCTAAGAAAAACCACCAGTGTAAAAAAACAGAGAAGAGAGAGAGAGAGAGAGAGAGAGCAAGCCCAAGAAACACCTTCCCAAGAGCCCATGGAAAACTATAAGCCCAAAGGCACAGGATCCTCCAGAGGCCATGCCCCAAGAAACACATTTCCCAAAAGCCCATGAAGAACCACAAGCCCAAAGGAACATGCTCCTCTAAAGCCTGTTCTAGTTTTTTCTCTATAAGAGAAGGTGCGGTCCAAAGGCCAAATACCCAGCCGAGAAAGAATCAATAAACATGTAACACATCTATTATTTAGGCACGTGGGAAGAGTATTGGATCTGAAGAAGAAGGATATTATTTTTAGTCTCGCAAAACATAGAAAGAAGACACTATAAGGGCCAAAGGCCAGGTATATAAGAGACATATAAAAAGTCCAAATACTTTATTGCATCAAAGGAATGAACCAATTCAGTACAAAGCAGACACGGAGGCCCAAATAAGAAGCCAAGAAAAGATACCTAAAAAGATTAAAGAGAGGAAAGCATTTGAGAGCACAGTAGACCCTAGTCAAACTGGACCAGAACAGGGGCAACATCTGGATTTATCTCCGTGTCCGCAAACGTACGGCGCAAGCGCAATAGCTCTCTCTCCAAGTGACCAACACGCCGAATGGCAGAGACTGCAACCGTTATGGAAGAACGAAGGGAGCTCCTATAGGCCATCATACAGTCATAATTATAGTCTCGAACCACAAACCCATACAGACGCTGCAGAAAACTTATGGCCTGGAGGGCAGCTGGTACGTTTCCAACGTATCTATAATTTTTGATTGCTCCATGCTATATTATCTACAGTTTTGGACATTATTGGGCTTTCTTATCCACTTTTATATTATTTTTTGGACTAACCTATTAACCGGAGGCCCAGCCCAGAATTGATGTTTTTTGCCTGTTTTAGGGTTTCGAAGAAAAGGAATATCAAACGGAGTCCAAACGGAATGAAACCTTCGGGAATGTGATTTTTAGGAAGATTATGATCCGGGAGACTTGGACCGTACGTCACGAAAGAAAACAGGAGGGCACGAGGTAGGGGGGTGCGCCCACCCCACCAGGCGCGCCTGTAGCGCCCGGAGACCGATGTGCCAGGTGTCGTTCAGTTATTCGCTGTTGTTGCCTTGTCATTGCTTGCGTGTCATGCATTGCATATCATGTCATCATGCGCATTTCATTTGCATATGTGTTCGTCTCATGCATCCGAGCTTTTTCCCCGTTGTCCGTTTTGCAATCCGGCGCTTCGTTCTCCTCCGGTGGTCATTTCTACCTTTCTTTTGTGTGTGCGGATTAAACATTTCCGGATTGGACCGAGACTTGCCATGCGGCCTTGGTTTACTACCGGTAGACCGCCTGTCAAGTTTCGTACCATTTGGACTTCGTTTGTTACTCCAACGGTTAACCGAGGGACCGAGAAGGCCTCGTGTGTGTTGCAGCCCAACACCCTTCCAATTTGGCCCAAAACCCACCTAACTCTGCTCCATCATCTCGGTCGTTCGATCACGATCGCGTGGCCACAAACCGCACCTCATTTGGACTCTCCTAGCCCCCTCTACCTATAAATATGTGATCCCCTCCGAATTTTTCGCGCAGTCCAAACCCTAGCCGTCCTCTACCTCGCGCCCGGACGAAACCTTCACCACCGGCCGGACATGTCCGCTGCCTCCGCCACCTCACTCCGCCCAATGAGAGCGCGACACGTCACCCCGCCGCCGCTTCCCCTCCACTCACCGCGCGCCACATGGCACCGCGCCGCCCCACTTCGCCGCCGGCCCGCGGAGCCCATCCGGGGCCCGCGCGAGCCCGGATCTCCGCCGCCGCCCGCAGGCACCCCGCGCCTCCTCGCTCCCGCAGCCGGTCGAGGGGAGGAGCCCCTCGATCCACGCCTTCGCCACCGGTTTTCTCCGCCGCCGTGCGCCCTCGCCGCCGCGGGCCACCATCGCCGGCGCCGCCTTGCCCGTCCCGACGCCGCTTTCCCTCGCCGTCGCCTCCCTTCCTCCGGCCCCGTCCAGATCCGGCATGGAGCTCGCCGGATCCGCCCGTTTCCTGCCGCCTCGCCGGACCCCGCTCGCTGCCGGAGTCCTCCATCGCCGCCATCGCCATGGATCGGGAACCAGTTCCCCCGCTCGACGACGTTGACCCTCCACGGGGGCCGGTCCAGCTTCTCGGCCAGCGCAGCGCCGAGTGCGGCCCAGCCTCCCCGCCTTGGCCTCCAGGCCCAGCGCGAGCGTCCCGAGGCCATCTCCAGCTCCTGCCTCCTCCTCTCTGCTAACGGGCCGAGGCCCAGGGTGAGCCGCCCCAGCGCCCCCTCCTCTTGCTATTTTTTTTCCCTGCTGCTGGGCTAAGCCAGATTTGGCCCGTGATGTTTTTTTTCAGCGTCTGGACGATTTGTCTATTATTCCGGAGTTGCAGTTTTACAGTTTAGACCCTCATGTTCATGCATTTAATAACTCATGAACCGTGCATCGGATTAAAATGAGTTATATATGAAACTTGCTCAGAATTTTGTGTAGATTAATAATATCCAACTTTCAGCTATGTTTAAAATAATTAAAATGTTGTTTGCATTAATTTGCTCCTATGCCATGCTAAAATGATTTAATTCATAACTAAATAACCGTAACTCCGAATTTAATAAACTTTATATGTAAATGGGGTAGAATTTTGCCTAGTTTAACATGTTGGCCTTATTTTGCATGCTTAACAACTCTAAAATTATGTTTAGGGCAGAACAGTACCAAACCTAATATATGCATATGAGGAGTTTCCGGAATTGTTGTTCGTTGCTTCCGGCCTCATTTAAACTTGCCTAGATAGGTAGTTTTCATGTGCTTCACCCCTTGCCATGTTAATCAACATTTAATATTGTTGGGTACATAAACGAGATCGAACTAAATAATTGATGTGGTGTTTTGTCAATATGCATCCCGATGCATATTGAGCTTCACTTAATTTGTAGTATTGTTTGTGCACTTTGCCATGCCATGCATAATTAAACCGGACATGCATCATACTTGGTTGTGCATCTTGCCATGATTATGTGGTGGTTGTTTACCATGATTGTTTGCTTCTTTCCGGTGTTGCTTCTTCGGGTTGGTTCCGGTAACGTCGTGTTGTGAGGATCCGTTCGTCTACGTCCATTTATCTTCTTCATGGACTCGTTCTTCTTCCTTGCGGGATTTCAGGCAAGATGATCATACCCTTGAAATCACTACTATCTTTGCTATGCTAGTTTGCTCGCTCTTGCTATGCCAATGCTACGATGCCTACCATTTGCTTGTCAGCCTCCCAAGTTGCCATGCCAAACCTCTAACCCACCATGTCCTAGCAAACCATTGATTGGCTATGTTACCGCTTTGCTCAGCCCCTCTTATAGCGTTGCTAGTTGCAGGTGAAGATTGGAGGCCGTTCCTTGTTGGAACATTTACTTACTTGTTGGGATATCACTATATATCTTATTTAATTAATGCATCTATATACTTGGTAAAGGGTGGAAGGCTCGGCCTTATGCCTGGTGTTTTGTTCCACTCTTGCCGCCCTAGTTTCCGTCATATCGGTGTTATGTTCCCGGATTTTGCGTCCCTTACGCGGTTGGGCTATAATGGGAACCCCTTGACAGTTCGCCTTAAGTAAAGCTTTTCCAGCAATGCCCAACATTGGTTTTACCATTTGCCACCCAGCCTTTTTTTCCTTGGGAGTCGCACATCCCGAGGGTCATCTTATTTTAACCCCCCCGGGCCAGTGCTTGTCTAAGTGTTGGTCCGAACTGAGTAGACTGCGGGGCCACCTCGGGGAAACTTGAGGGCTGGTTTTACTCGTAGGATGTCTCATCCGGTGTTGCCCTGAGAACGAGATATGTGCAGCTCCCATCAGGATGTCGGCACATCGGGCGGTGTTGCTGGTTTAGTTTTACCCTGTCGAAATGTCTTGTTGTACCGGGATACCGAGTCTGATCGGAACGTCTCGGGTGGAGGTCTATTCCTTCGTTGACCGTGAGAGCTTGTGATGGGCTAAGTTGGGACACCCTGCAGGGATTGAACTTTCGAAAGCCGTGCCCGCGGTTATGGGCAGATGGGAATTTGTTAACGTCCGGTTGTAGAAAACATGAACTTGACCTTAATTAAAATGAATCAATCGCGTGGGTAACCGTGATGGTCTCTTTCCGGCGGTGTCCGGGAAGTGAACACGGTTGTTGGAGTTATGCTTGACGTAGGTAGTCTAGGATCACTTCTTGATCATACTTTTATCGACCGTGCTTTGCCTTCTCTTCTCGCTCTCATTTGCGTATGTTAGCCACCATATATGCTAGTCGCTTGCTGCAGCTCCACCCCATACCTTTACCTTACCCATAAGCTTAAATAGTCTTGATCGCGAGGGTGTGAGATTGCTGAGTCCCCGTGGCTCACAGATACTTCCAAAACCAGCTTGCAGGTGCCGTTGAACCGTGCAGATGACGCAACCAAGCTCAGGAGGAGCTCAATGAAGATCTTGTCCTTTGTGTTGTTTCGTTCTAGTTGATCAGTAGTGGAGCCCAGTTGGGGTCGATCGGGGACCTTTGTCGCATTTGGGGTTCTTCTTTTATTTTGGTTCCGTAGTCGGACCATGAGTGTATTTGGATGATGTAATGTTTTATTCATGTAATTGTGTGAAGTGGCGATTGTAAGCCAACTATGTATCTCTTTCCCTTATGATATTACATGGGTTGTGTGAAGATTACCTCACTTGCGACATATGCCTTCAATGCGATTATGCCTCTAAGTCGTGCCTCGACACGTGGGAGATATAGTCGCATCGAGGGTGTTACAGCGCCCTCCACCCTCGTGGGCCCCCTGTTGCTCCACCGACGTACTCCTTCCTCCTATATATACCTACGTACCCCCAAACGATCAGATACAGAGCCAAAACCCTAATTCCACCGCTGTAACTTTCTATATCCACGAGATCCCATCTTGGGGCCTGTCCCGGAGCTCCGACGGAGGGGGCATCGATCATGGAGGGCTTCTACATCAACACCATAGCCTCTCCGATGAAGTGTGAGTAGTTTACCTCAGACCTACGGGTCCATAGTTAGTAGCTAGATGGCTTCTTCTCTCTTTTTGGATCTCAATACAATGTTCCTCCCCTCTCTTGTGGAGATCTATTCGATGTAATCTTCTTTTTGCGGTGTGTTTGTTGAGATCGATGAATTCTGGGTTTATGATCAAGTCTATCTATGAATAATATTTGAATCTTCTCTGAATTCTTTTATGCATGATTGGTTATCTTTGCAAGTCTCTTCGAATTATCAGTTTGGTTTGGCCTACTAGATTGATCTTTCTTGCAATGGGAGAAGTGCTTAGCTTTGGGTTCAATCTTGCGGTGTCCTTTCCCGGTGACAGTAAGGGCAGCAAGGCACGTATTGTATTGTTGCCATCTAGGATAACAAGATGGGGTTTTCTTCATATTGCATAGTCTATCCCTCTACATCATGTCATCTTGCTTAAGGCGTTACTCTGTTTTTAACTTAATACTCTAGATGCATGCTGGATAGCGGTCAATGAGTGGAGTAATAGTAGTAGATACAGGCAGGAGTCGGTCTACTTGTCTCGGACGTGATGCCTATATACATGATCATACCTAGATATTCTCATAACTATGCTCAATTCTGTCAATTGCTCAACAGTAATTTGTTCACCCACCGTAGAATACTTATGCTCTCGAGAGAAGCCACTAGTGAAACCTATGGCCCCGGGTCTATCTTTATCATATTAATCTCCTAATACTTAGTTATTTCCTTTGCTATTTACTTTGCCTTTATTTTACTTTGCATCTTTATCATAAAAATACCAAAAATATTATCTTATCATATCTATCAGATCTCACTTTCGTAAGTGGCCCTATAGGGATTGACAACCCCTATTTGCGTTGGTTGCGAGGATTTATTTGTTTTGTGCAGGTGCGAGGGACTAGCGCGTAACCTCCTACTGGATTGATACCTTGGTTCTCAAAAACTGTGGGAAATACTTACGATAATTTGTTGCATCATCTCTTCCTCTTCTGGGAAAACCAATGCAGTGCTAAAAGAGGTAGCAAGAAGGATTTCTGGCGCCGTTGCCGGAGAGGTCTACGCAAAAGTCAACATACCAAGTACCCATCACATACCCTTATCTTCCGCATTACATTATTTTCCATTTGCCTCTCGTTTTCCTCTCCCCCACTTCACCCTTGCCCTTTTATTCGCCCTCTCTCTCTATCCTCCCTCTCTATTTGCCTCTTTTTGCCCGCTTGCTTTTTGTTTGCTTGTGTGTTAGTTCTTGCTTGTCACGATGGCTCAAGATAATACTAAATTGTGTGACTTCACCAATACCAACAACAATGATTTTATTAGCACTTCGATTGCTCCTCTTACCGATGCTAAATCTTGTGAAATAAATGTTGCTTTGCTGAATCTTGTCATGAAAGATCTGTTCTCCGGCCTTCCTAGTGAAGATGCCGCTACCCATCTAAATAGCTTCGTTGATTTGTGTGACATGTAAAAGAAGAAAGATGTGGATAATGATATTGTTAAATTGAAGCTATTTCTTTTTTCTCTTAGAGATCGTGCTAAAGCTTGATTTTCGTCTTTGCCTAAAAATAGTATTGATTCATGGAACAAGTGCAAAGATGCTTTTATCTCTAAGTATTTTCCTCCCGCTAAGATCATCTCTCTTAGAAACGATATTATGAATTTTAAGCAACTTGATCATGAACATGTTGCATAAGCTTGGGAGAGAATGAAATTAATGATACGTAATCGCCCTACTCATGGTTTAAATTTGTGGATGATTATACAAAATTTTTATGCCGGATTGAATTTTGCTTCTAGAAATATTTTAGATTCGGCCGCGGGAGGCACTTTTATGGAAATCACTTTAGGAGAAGCTACTAAATTCCTAGATAATACTATGGTTAATTATTCTCAATGGCATACTGAAAGATCTACTAATAAAAAGGTGCATGCGATAGAATAAATTAATGTTTTGAGTGGAAAGATGGATGAACTTATGAAATTATTTACTAATAAGAGTGTTTCTTCTGATCCTAATGATATGCCCTTGTCTACTTTGATTGATAATAATAATGAATCTATGGATGTGAATTTTGTTGGTAGGAACCACTACAAGAAATATGTCAATTTGTGACCTTTATTATTGACCGTGGATAAATTGGTCGTAAATCTACGACCATTTTGAACCAATTGGTCGTAAGCTTTTTAAGAGGGTCCAAACCCTAAACAATAACGGCAATTTTAGTTAAAAAAGTCATTATTGCCTTACACAAAATGGTCATAAGCAGCCAACAATAGTCAATGGCCTTATTTTTGACTGATTGTGACCAATCTAGATGGTCATGACGTTGTAAACATGGATATATTGATATGACTGGATGCCACCTCATCAATTTTGCTTATGTGTCATGTCTGTGTGTGAATTTTCGTCTATGTGTCATATTTATGTGTAAATTTCGGCTCACGTGTCTGGACAGAACTAAGGTTTCAATGTACCACTAACGGATAGGACCGACACAGTGACCTAAGGCCCACCAAACTGACATGCAGATCCCACCACGAACATGACAGGTAGGACCCACCACCGACCTTAGAGGAGGGGCCCAAATGGAAGAGCCACTCAAATTAATTAAAACAGCAAAATGGATCAAATTATTAAAAAAATGAATAAACAACATGACGGATAGGACCGACACATTGACCTAAGGCCCACCAAACTGACATGCAGGTCCCACCATGAACATGACAGGTAGGACCCACCACCGACCTTAGAGGAGGGGACCCAAATGGAAGAGCCAATCAAATTAATTAAAACAGCAAAATGGATCAAATTATTTAAAAAATGAATAAAAAATGCATATAAGAAGATTTGAACCCAAGCCATCGTCCTCCCCATAAGAGCCCCACGCCACTACACCACACACACCTTAGATGTAGGAAATAAGACGTGGATCATACTTGATGCGCGCCTGCATCCAGGAGCTGCCGCTTCGCTGAAGGGATCGCCACTTTGGCCGACCCACGTACGGGTTTTCCTACGCTGCTTTTCCTTCACTGTTTCTTATGGTTTTTTTCGTTTTTCTTCTGCGGCTTTCGGTTTTCGACTATTTTGTTCAATTTTCAGTTGTTTTGTTTCAGTTTCCTTTTTTCTGTCTTGGTTCCTTTTTTCCTTTCAGTTTTTCTTTTATGTTTCTTTTTGTTCTACTTTTCTATTTCTGTTTTCTTCTCTTTTATTGCGTATTATACAAAAGGTTCACTGCATATTACAAATATGTTTGCCGTATTAATAAAAATGTTCATCATATATTCTAAAAATACTTCATCTTTGCGTTATAAAAATGTTCATCATGTGCTACAAAATGTTCACTGTATATTATAAAATTGTTCAACGTATTTTTTACTAAACGTCCAATGCTTATTTGAAAATTGTTCAACGCGTACATTGATATTCTTTGAAAAATGTTCATCTTATATTAAAAGATGTTCATCGTGTATTACTTAAATTGTTCAACGTACATTAAAAAAATTCAATGGGTATTACAAATTTTCAGTGTATATTTTCCGAATTTTTCAAAAGGTTTCAATAGTTATACTATGGCACCTCATATTTAGCGCTAGAACTCGCTAGTGTTCAGTTAGTAGCCCTCATCCGCAAGAGGGAAATCGTGAGTTTGATGTCTCCCTCATGCTTAACATTTTTGTTTTATTTTCACTTGTCTAGAGCTCGTTCACCTCCTCATGGGCCGGCCCATTTGTTGTGCCTTTAGCAAATGCTACACCACTTGCCGCCTGCGATTCAACCTGGGCCATCGCGATGCATAAGGGCGCCCCTAACTGGGCTGACCCATTTTTTTCTCTGTTTCTTTCTCTTTTTTTCCTTTTTTTCTTTTTCCTTTTTTACTCGCCTTGTAGTTTTTCAGTTTCCTTTTCTATTTCATGTTTATTTCTTTAAATAGTATGAGAATTCAATTTTGCATTCTAAATTTTAAATAATGTTCCATTAGTTTCTCTTTTTATTTTTTCGGAGAATTTTAGAAAATGTTGTTGTTGTAAAAAAATTGACTGATTCAAAAAGAAAAGATGTCCCAATTAGTTGGGCCATATTTATCCCAGGGAAAAATAATCAAGGCTCTCATTTCAGCCCATCTAAAAGAAGAGAAAAGGGCTATTATTTTTTTATAAATATGATCTAGTATTTTTAACTAATATTTGGTCCAATTTGTCTTTTTCACGAGAGGTGGATCAAAGATGCGGACACACAATCATTTGGTCAATTATACATTAAATATGGCATAGTATTTTATAAAATTGATTTGGTCCAATTTTGCAACAAATATATGGTAGGTCCTTCACAAAAAAAACTCATTTTGGGCACTCAAAAATGGAAATTGAATGTTTCGTCCAAGGAAACTGAAAACTTCCTTAGGCAACGTTGTTTGCCATTCCAAGATGCACCCTTGTGCATAATATGAGATCATTTGAACAACCTATGTCATGAATGTGGCTGTAAGATTGATCATTTAGCTTGAAAGCCATGAATCTTCACACATGATAGCTTCTTTCTGGGAACATTTTTTTAAAAAAATTGTCATATTACAAGTTTATTATTTTTCCTGATAACTTGGTCACATATAATGACACAATGTGAAGGTTTCCAATTTTTTGATTTTTTAACTTTTTATGCCCATTTCAAAATGCGGTCAAAACGGCGGGCATGACCGTCCCTAGCTAGTGGTTGAATCTTAGAATTTTTTTGTGTTTCTCTGATTAAATAGATATTTTTGTACCTAAAACTGATTTTTTGAAAAAATCATGAGCAAACTATGAGGCAGTCGCAGTTCAAACTTGACCCACTTCCAACTAAATCAGCGGGAATTTGTCTTTTTCACGAGAGGTGGATCAAAGATTTTTGACACACAATAATTTGGTTAATTATACATTAAATATGGTCTAATATTTTATAAAATTGATTTGGTTCAATTTTGCAACAAATATATGGTAGGTCCTTCACAAAAAACTCATTTATGACACTCAAAAAATGGAAAATGAATTTTTTCGTCCAAGGAAACTGAAAACTTCCTTAGGCAAGGTTGTTTGCCATGCCAAGATGCACCCTTGTGCACAATATGAGATCATTTGAACAAACTATGCCATGAATGTGGCTATAAGATTAATCATTTGGCTTGAAAGCCATGAATCTTCACACATGATAGCTTCTTTCTGAGAACACTTTTTCTAAAAAATTGCCGTATTACAAGTTTATTGTTTTTTCTGATAATTTGGTCATATATAATGACACAATGCGAAGGTTTTCCAATTTTTTTGAATTTTTTTATTTTTCATGCCCATTTCAAAATGCGGTCAAAATGGCGGGCATGACCGTCCCTAGCTAGTGGTTGAATCTTGGAATTTTTTTGGTGTTTCTCTGATTAAATAGATACTTTTGTACCTAAAACTGATATTTGGAAAAAATAATGAGTAAACTATGAGGCAGCTGTAGTTCAAACTTGACCCACTTCCAGCTGAATCGCCGGGAATTTGTCTTTTTTATGAGAGGTGGATCAAACTTTTTGACACCCAATCATTTGGTCAATTTGTACAATAAATATGGCATAGTATTTTATAAAATTGATTTGGTCTAATTTTGCAACAAATATATGGTAGGTCCTTCACAAAAAACTCATTTTGGACACTCAAAAATGAAAAATGAATTCTTCATCCTAATAAAATGAAAATTTTCTTAAGAAACAATATTTTTCATTCTAAGATACAAACTTGTGCACAATATGATATTATTTTTGAATATTTCATGTGAAAAAATAGAAGAAAAATAAAAGGAAAACACAATTGCATGTGTGCTTTATTCTCATTGGTGGAATTACTTGTGACACGGATCGATGACATGGCGCCCATCCATCCATCCATCTACAGAAAAAAAAAGAAAATGAAAAAAAGATCCCACCCTCCCCTCGCTCGCTCTCTCCCTCACAAACCCCTCTCTGTCTTGCAACCTCTCCCTCCCCCCCATGAACCTCTCTCCCTCGCCGCCACCCACCACCCACATCGGCCAGTTCCGTCGAGCTTCGGCGGCGCGTATCACACCCCCGAGCTCCCCTATGTCCGCACCTCCTTCCCCTCCGGCTAGAATCAGCACTCAAGCCGTCCACCAGCCCCCGTGGTAGCTAGGGTTTCGGCCGCCACCCCTTACCTGGCCGGGATCCGCCACATCCGGCGACGTCGAGGCCAGCGGGCGCCGGATCCGTCACCGGCGTGCCCAGGTTGGTCCCTCTCCTTCTTGTTCGCCCCACCCTCTTCTCCTCACCTCACCTATTCTTTCCTGTGATTTCCTTTCATGCATATCCATGGCGCGAACGGAAGAAGCAGGACAGGCACAGATGGAGGAACACCGTCTTCATCCCCTGCCCCGACGCCAAAGGTGATTGCGTCAAAAATATGGAGGCGTTCAGGAAGCGGGCGGGCAAGTTCAAGGAGCAAGTTGCCAAGCAGCAGCAGGTAAGCACCATCTGAGATCTAAGGATTTCTGCCTCGCGGCATAGTCGTTGGTCAAGGGGCGAGATTTCCCCTTGGCATGATTTGATGCGTCGTGCGTGTGGGAGCCGCCAATGAATGAGAGAGATCGCCTGCGACCCTCGGATCTGCTATTGAAATTGCTATGCTATTATTAGAGTTTAATTCCCTAAGCTGCTACTGACTTATACTACAGAGTGTTAAACTGCTAACGATTTAGACTACAGACCATTTAATCTTATGCTAAACTGTTGCCTTCGTTAGGTAGAGGACGCTCAGTATCATCCCTGTCGTGTCGCCTTGCTTAACTGTGTCGGTTTCTAGGTGTATATCTATGGATGCACTGAATAGCTAGTATATAATGTTTAAATATTTTTCGTGACTTTGCCATGGAAAGTTAGCGTCGGATTTTTTTGGTTTAGTACAATGCACAAATGTTCACATTGCCTCAATGGTGCATATTTTACTGTATCAGAACAACTGTATGCTTCCCTCATTGATGCTACTACAGATAATATATTTGAGTGCGCGGATGCCGGAGGGGTCGTGCCTGAGGAGACCGAGCTCGCCATGCTGCTCCTTTTCAATGCCAACAAGGGAAGGGCCGACGAGGAGAACAGGGTCCCTACACCAAGAGGTTAGGTTTCCCTGGCTGCTCGGTAGTTCTCGGACAGCTCCCTAATTTTCCTTGGTCTTGTAGGTAACTGGCGCAACAGCTGTAACTTGAGACGCTGGACTGGAGGAAGGATCATGAGGAGAACAACTACACAATGTTGTGGATGAACAGGATGATGGTAAGTAATTCTTGAGTATGATAACATGTCATCTAGCTCAACCATGTTTATCCATACCTTGCAAGACATTTGGTGAGTATATTTGAGAAACCATACAAGGCTTCTCTGTATTCACCTTCTATATCATGCTGCCCTTTCACGCTATGATCTTGTTTAGATGCACACCGCTCACTTTTTTAAGAAAATGTGTGATGTAAATACTGGGAATGTGGATATATAATGTATGAAATTGTGGCTGTAACAAATTATTGTAAATTGCTGAATGTTCTATTGTTTCATAAGGATAAACCAAGATATTTTATTTACCATGTATTATTTGTCACCGAGTAATGATCTGGGGTTGTGTGTGTAGGGAGGGTGAATCAGATCTAGGAGCACATCGACTAGGAGGTTTGCCGACACGACAAGTACCGTATATGTGTCTACTCATCCAACCTGGTAATCCTCCATTTGGTCACCTTTGATTGATATCCTCCAAAATAGGAGGAGATTCTGCTTTTGCTTAATCTTCTTGTGTATGCGCTTCTTGCACCTATTGATGCTACAAGTTAAGTAATCAGATCAGCCCTTCATGTGTTGTATGCAACTTTTGCTCCAGTTTGTTGTACTGGGCGTGAACTATTATCAAGATTCCAACATGTTCTTCATTTTCTTCTATCAGTATTGCTATAATACCCCTTTGGGTCTTTAACATTTGCTTTTTCTCGTGGACACATGTATGAACACTTAACCTGACTTCATTCTTTCTAGATCTCATAAGTAGTAATTTCTTAAAGATTGTATAACATGTATACTTCACTTTAATGCATGTGTGACAGCAGTAGGCTTCTAATTAAATAATTTTCTAGAATAAGCTGGGTAGGGGCAACTTATTGCAGCTTATTCTAGAAAGCAGCAAAAGAACTGGCCTTTAGTAATTAGTATGATCTTCTGATGTCGGAGTCTCTTTAGGAGGTGGAGAGTTTACACATATGATATAATATGAATTTTAACTTACTAGTGTTTAATATTTCTAACCTGTTTTATGGAAGAAACAAAAGTTGGGCCACACAGCCACATAAAACCCTCTAAAATGCCCACTGCTTGCATCCATGTGACTTGCTTATATACACTGTCTGCATTCTACTCTCAGCTTGCTGCATTTTTCTTATTCCATGTTACTAGTAAGCGTGCACGTGTAACACACGTATAATCATAGGAAAATACGAGATACCATACAAATCACTATCTAACAATAGCACACTTACAAAAAGTTGGACCATCTCAAGGTTTTCTTCTAGCTCTGCACCAATACTTTTTACTGAAAAAGAATCATACACGCCTACCTATGTATTGTATGACATAGCCATAAATCTGTCTTAAAATGATACCATGAATCTAGTGAATCCACAATGAATATTTCAACTGAACTAAATCCACGACAAGAATTATGGGACGGAGGAAGTAATATTTTTACATGCTTTGGGATTGTGAAATGGAATAATGATAAGTTAATCTTAAGGCCCATAAAAATATAAGAACAAAAATTACCTACAATATATAGTAAGACAACAGTCAACTAAAATTTGATTGTAGAACTGTAGGATGTTGGTTTATTACCAATAAAATTCATTGCTGATTAGTAGGTCAAGTTCCCTCTGAAGGATAACAATAATGGCGGCATGATCTTGAGGAGCATCAACATGATTGCAGCGTACCTAATGCTCAACCCCTGAATCTTCCTTCAACTATTGCCAACGATTCAGTTTATCCACATGCACCGTGAAACTCAATCAACTGAACAAAAGCTATAATGTAAACAAATTAATGTAACATTTTCTAAGTCTGTCCTCTTATTTAGCATACTAAATTTTCCTTTCTCTAAAAGAACAATTTCATACACAATATGTACACAAAAGGAAAACCAAAAAACTCCAGTTCATGACAAGTATTTAGCATACTAAAAATTTCCTTTCTCTAAAAGAACAATTTCATACACAATATGTACACAAAAGGAAAACCAAAAAACTCCAGTTCATGACAAGTATATAGTTTGGTAGATAGAAAGACTCTTATGACATGGATCATAAAATAATTTGTGGAAATATATGTATGTTTGTCCTTAAGTAGGTTAAACGTCTTTGCTCGGAGAAAATTAGAAGTACATAAGAAAAATTTCAAGGGTTCTACATTCAACGGCTGCAAAAACTTCAGGTAGTACATGATATACATGGCATAAGTTTCTTTCAGATTTATCACATACCCATAAATGCAAGCCAACCCAAACAGTGCCTTGCATGCATATACTGCAAGAGAGCATTAACCATGTGAGCGCATATAAATCAAGCTTGCCCGAACAAAACAGAAGGAAATCACTCGTAGAGAAATCAGATAACCATATGAAGTTATTAACTTCCACCTTCTCATCATTCAAATGCACCCTCTAGGAGCAGCAGTGGATAAACTGAATCGTTGCACGCTAGTAACTAAAATAACCCCACAAACTACAATAAAAAACTGAATCCATGATAAGAAAAATCTAAACTGAATACCTTGTAGACCATGCCACATATGCTCAAAATAGATAAACGGATCAACGTGACAGTAGGTTAATATATTAGGGCAAAAATGAAGTGGGTATATGGGGTAGAGCAATCAACGTGCTGGGTCAATAACTGCAGGGAGTCAATCGCGGAGGAGGCGGCTGACCGGTGAACATTTATGATATTTTCTAGGCCACAAAAAGTGTCTGGGACCAATTAAGTCATTCCCAAAAACAAATATGAGGCGAACCTGATGGATCATCACCCCAATTTTTGCCACCACGTTGTATGTGATCCCCTAATTCGAGTGTGGTGGATTGGTGCAGACATTCCTCCAAGCCAACAAAAACTGCATTCAGTTTCAGTAAGGAGATACATGATTAAAGGAGTATCAAACACCCACCTCTATGTTTCAAGTAGAGGAAACAATTCCTTGGAGCTAGTGGTGCGTAAAAAATATTTTCTATATATTATAACTTGTACATGATGTTTCCTGTCTCCAAACATTTATTGGCATGATCAACATAGCATAGCTATCAAGGATCAAGTATTTGCAATGTAAGCGGCAAAATTCCACGAAGCTACGAAGCATTCAGTGAATTTGCATTGATTCTGAAGAGATAGTGAATTTGAATTTCTGCAACCTGCCAAATTTAACTATTTAAGAATGAGGTCACAATCAAAAAAATGTTGTGCTGGTCAACCAAAAAGATTAATCATAGGATTGTGAGTCTATAGTGCAAAATTGGAAATAATAAGCAGTACACATCCCAATTTCAAATTCCTAGCAATGCTTTTCATGTAACATTTTCATAGAGTACATATGAGCCCATAAAGACATCTTACCATATGTCATGATTATTAACTATGAACAAGAAACTAAAACCAACCTTCTGACAAATACGGCATCGCCGCATTACAAACGATGGCCGAGCTAAAATTAAAAACATGAGAAAGTAAAAAATACATGTATGCTATTGGTAGTACCATCAATCCAGAACAAGATCATAATTTTTTTTCAAAAATATATATGGCCACAAAGAAAAAGAAAATGGTGAATGCTCTATAGAACACGAAACATATGCTCAAAATAAAGATCCGAGCTAACAAGAGATGGGCTGAATAGATCAAGGGAAAATCAGTTACACTCTTTGTTAGTGATATGGATATGTCTTAGTATATTGTTTTGTTAATTATTTGCAGGCCTATATATTTGCATGGAGTCCATGTCCGGCTTCTGACGGCATGTAAGTAGGCCAAATGAAATTGTCATGTGGAATGCAATGTATACAACTCACATGCATGCACATTGTATCCTTTCCCTTACCAGATTCTAAACTGGACTAAAGCATTAATAAGAATTCCTCTAGCTTACATTACTTTGGGCAATGGAGAGGGTTGTAGGTCGCTTCCTGTTGTATTCCATTATCTTCTCATCAGACACTTGGGCATCCCAATTTTGACCCCAATTCAGTTGTTCTCGCAGATTTTCACCTAGGGCATTTGCATCCCCATGATTAGGCGTGATTGTCAGGTCCTTAAATGGAGAACATTCTTCTGATCGTAATGGAGATGCAGGTGGATGATGATTATTCATCTGTGTGAAGGTAAATCCATGGGGAAGTGAAGAAATCAGTACACGCACATAATTGAGCATAAATACTCGCTCCTTATTGATGATGATTACTTATGAGAAAGGATATGGGTTTCCTTGGCGCTCCAATTGGTGAGGGATTTGTTGCAGAAAGAGCTCCATGGGCATGTCGTGGGAGGCATGGAGGGCCGTCGGCGACATGCGCGGGTAGGCGTGGAGCGGACGCGCGCTGGGGGCGGCCGGGCGCGGGGGCGCGCAAGGCGGCGTTTGGGACGGGGACTGGCGGGGGAGCAGGGGCGGCCGGACGGGCGCGGACGCCGGGGGAGGCCGGGCGCGGCGGGCACTGTGGGAGGAGTGTTGGCTGTGGTAGAGGAGCAAGCGCGGACGGGGAGCAGGGGCGACCGAGCGTGGAGCCAGGAGCGGGGCGGAGGGGCGGCTGGGCGCGTCGGATGCAGCGGGGCAGAGGAGGATTAAGCGGAGGGCGTGGGTTGCTGCGTGGAGGAAAGTTAGTGGTTTAACCGTACACTAACCGCGTGGTTGATGCTAAACATTAAACATTGAGATGATTTTGATCGTCAGATCTCTCCATTAGACGATTGAGATGTATTGGTTTTCCGCCCTCTCATGCTTTTATAGGGGTAGTAGATGCTTAATTTGCTTCTCATGTGTTGTCCCTTCTGTTGCCAGGACGAAATGCTTCTCGGAATTCTTAAAGAGGAAGACAATGGAGCCATGATGTTGTTGTGCAACAGGCTATGTTTTCTGTAATACCATTTGTCTTGGCTGTGTATCTTACTTTGTGTGTGCTGGGATACTCAAAAAGCTATCTCTGTAATTTAAATCTGTGTTATGTTGTCTGGCGTGTGTAACCTTATTTTGTGTGTGCTGGGATACTCAAAAAGATATCTGTCTAATTTAAATCTGTGTTATGTTGTATGGCGTGTGTAATCTTATTTTGTGTGTGCTGGGATATTCAAAAAGATATCTGTTTAATTTAAATCTGTGGTGTATTCTTCACTGAACTTTACTTGTAGTACAGTTTCAGGTCTAAAAAGGTTAAACGACCTAATAATACATAATGGATCGGACATGGGCTTTGGCCCAGTAAAATAAATGTGTATACAGTTTTATGGGCCGGCCTTAATGGGCTTGGCTTGCCATAAATTGTAGACCCACCAACTCTCGAAGCTCTAGCCATTAGAGAAGCCTTGGCACTGGCGGATGATCTATATTTGAGGCGGGTTGAAGTTGCATCGGATTGCAAAGTGGTCGTGGAAGACTTACAGAAGGACACTCTTGCGAGCTACGGTGCAATTGTACATGAAATAATAGCCCACTCTTCAGTTTTTGAGTTCTGTAATTTTAAACATGAGTCTAGGAGCTCCAATTATGAAGCTCACAACTTAGCGAGGCATGCATTATCTCTCGGTGGTGGCCGCCGTGTCTGGTTAGGCCATCCCGGGAACCTACCTTCCGTCCCTGTAAACATTGTGACGAATTAATAAAGCCTCGTGACGTTGCCTAAAAAAAAACTACCAATGCCACGTCAGATCTGGTGGCCACGTGGCTGATGCCACATCAGATCCTATGTGGATGAGGCACACATGTATTGACCAAAAAATTTGTCATTAAAAACTATGACCTATAATTTTTTGTCTTAAAAACTACAACCAAAACTTAGAAAAGGTCATGTTTGTTTGTTCTTGACGGCCAACTGTTGACCTACTCAGTTTGGTCAAAAAAAGGTCATACCTTGAAAACAACGACGATTTATTGACCAAAATGGTGGGTCACTATCGACCGTATTTCTTATAGTGAACAATTTTGGTAACAATACGTATAGAGGAAATTTTAATCCTAGGCCTTATCCTAGTAATCCCTATAATAATTATGGTAATTCCTACAACAATTCTTATGTAAATTATAATAAGATGCCCTCTGATTTTGAATCTGATATTAAAGAATTTATTACTTCGCAAAAGAATTTTAATGCTATGATTGAAGAAAAATTGCTTAAGATTGATGATTTGGCTAGGAACGTTGATAGAATTGCTCTTGATGTTAATTCTTTGAACCTTAGATCTATTCCACCTAAGCATGATATCAATGAGTCTCTCAAAGCCATGAGAATTTCCATTGATGAGTGCAAAGAAAGAACCGCTAGGATGCGTGCTAAGAAAGATGCCTTTATAAGAGCGTGTTCTTCTAGTTGCTACGAAAATAAAGGTGAAGATCTAAAAGTTATTGATGTGTTCCCTATTAAATCTTTGTTTTGCAATATGAATCTTGATAATGATGGGACTGAATATGATCCACATTTACCTAGAAGGCGTTCCAAGAATTCGAAATATGCTGATCTTGATGCTAAATTTGATAAAAGTGGGATTGAAGAAAGTAAAACCCTAGATGTTGCTAAACCCACTATTATGGATTTCAAGGAATTTAACTATGAAAATTGCTCTTTGATTGATTGTATTTCCTTGTTACAATCCGTACTAAATTCTCCTTATGCTTATAGTCAAAATAAAGCGTTTACTAAACATATCGTTGATGCCTTGATGCAATCTTATGAAGAAAAACTTGAATTGGAAGTTTCTATCCCTAGAAAACTTTATGATGAGTGGGAACCAACTATTAAAATTAAAATTAAAGATCATGAATGCTATGCTTTATGTGATTTGGGTGCTAGTGTTTCCACGATTCCAAAGACTTTGTGTGATTTGTTAGGTTTCCGTGATTTTGATGATTGCTCTCTAAACTTGCACCTTGCGGATTCCACTATTAAGAAACCTATGGGAAGAATTAATGATGTTCTTATTGTTGCAAATAGGAATTATGTGCGAATATATTTTATTTTTCTTGACATAAATTGCAATCCTTCATGTCCTATTATTCTTAGTAGACCTTTCCTTAGAACGATTGGTGCAAGTATTGATATGAAGGAAGGAAACATTATATTCCAATTTCCATTAAGGATAGGCATGGAACACTTTCCTAGAAAGAAAATTAAATTACCTTATGAATTTATTATGAGATGCACTTATGGATTTCCTACCAAAGATGACAATACCTAGATCTATTCTTGCTTGTTATGCCTAGCTAGGGCGTTAAACGGTAGCGCTTGTTGGAGGCAACCCAATTTTATTTTTATTCCTTACTTTTTGCTCCTGTTTAGTAATAAATAGTTTATCTAGCCTCTGTTTTGGTTGTGTTTTTTGTGTTTAATTAGTGTTTGTGCCAAGTAGAACCGTTGGGAAGACTTGGGGAAAGTCTTGCTGAACTTGCTGTAAAAAAACAGAAACTTTAGCGCTCACGAGAACTGCTGTCATTTTTATTTGGAGAGTGATATTTAGTTAATTCTTTTTGCAGATGATTAATAGATAAAGTCCTCACGTCCAGCAATTTATTTTGGAATTTTTGGGGTTCCAGATCTTGCGCTAGCTACAGATTACTGCAGACTATTCTGTTTTTGACAGATTCTGTTTTTCGTGTGTTGTTTGCTTATTTTGATGAATCTATGGCTAGTAAAATAGTTTATAAACCATAGAGAAGTTGGAATACATTAGGTATAACACCAATATAAATAAAGGATGAATTCATTACAGTACCTTGAAGTGGTCTTTTATTTTCTTTCGCTAACGGAACTCACGAGATTTTCTACTTTAAGTTTTGTGTTGTGAAGTTGTCAAGTTTTGGGTAAAGATTTGATGGATTATGGAACAAGGAGTGGCAAGAGCCTAAGCTTGGGGATGCCCATGAAACCCCCAAGATAATCTAAGGACATCTAAAATCCAAAGCTTGGGGATGCCCCGGAAGGCATCCCCTCTTTCGTCTACTTCTATCGGTAACTTTACTTGGAGCTATATTTTTATTTACCACATGATATGTGTTTTGTTTGGAGCGTCTTGTATGATTTGAGTCTTTGCTTGTTAGTTTACCACAATCATCCTTGCTGTACACACCTTTTGAGAGAGCCATACATGATTTGGAATTTGTTAGAATACTCTATGTGCTTCGCTTATATCTTTTGAGTTGTATAATTTTGCTCTAGTACTTCACTTAAATGTTTTAGAGCACGGAGGTGGATTTGTTTTATAGAAACTATTGATCTCTCATGCTTCACTTAGATTATTTTGAGAGTCTTAATAGCATGGTAATTTGCTTAAAATCTTAATATGCTTGGTATACAAGATTAATAATAAAACTTTCTTATGAGTGTGTTGAATACTATGATAAGTTTGATACTTGATAATTGTTTTGAGATATAGAGATGGTGATATTAAAGTCATGCTAGTTGAGTAGTTCTAAATTTGAGAAATACTTGTGTTGAAGCTTGTGATTCCCGTAGCATGCACGTGTGGTGAACCGTTATGTGATTCGGAGCATGATATATTTATTGATTGTCTTCCTTATGAGTGGCGGTCGGGAACGAGCGATGGTCTTTTCCTACCAATCTATCCCCCTAGGAGCATGCGCGTAATACTTTGCTTTGATAACTTGTAGATTTTTGCAATAAGTACATGAGTTTCTTATGACTAATGTTGAGTCCATGGATTATACGCACTCTCACCCTTCCACCTTTGCTAGCCTCTCTAACACCGCGCACCTTTCGCTGGTATCATACACCCACCATACACCTTCCTCAAAACAGCCACCATACCTACATACTATGGCATTTCCATAGCCATTCCGAGATATATTGCCATGCAACTTTCCACCGTTCCGTTTATTATGACACATCCCATCATTGTCATATTGCTTAGCATGATCATGTAGTTGACATCGTATTTGTGGCAAAGCTACCATTCATAATTCTTTCATACATGTCACTCATGCATCATTGCATATCCCGGTACACCGCCGGAGGCATTCACATAGAGTCATATTTTGTTCTAAGTATCGAGTTGTAAGAAAAATAAAAGTGTGATGATCATCATTATTAGAGCATTGTCCCAGTGAGGAAAGGATGATGGAGACTATGATTCCCCCACAAGTCGGGATGAGACTCCGGATGAAAAATAAATAAAAGAAGCCAAAGAAGCCCAAATAAAAAAAGAGAAAGAAAAGAGGCCATAAAAAAGAGAAAAGGCCCAAATTAAAAAAATGAGAGTAAAAGAGAGAAGGGACAATGTTACTATCCTTTTACCACACTTGTGCTTCAAAGTAGCACCATGATCTTCATAGTAGAGAGTCTCTCATGTTATCACTTTCATATACTAGTGGGAATCTTTCATTATGGAACTTGGCTTGTATATTTCAATGATGGGCTTCCTCAAATTGCCCTAGGTCTTCATGAGCAAGCAAGTTTGATGCACACCCACTTAGTTTTTTTAGCTTTCATATACTTATAGCTCTAGTGCATCCGTTGCATGGCAATCCCTACTCACTCACATTGATATCTATTGATGGGCATCTCCATAGCCCGTTGATACGCCTAGTTGATGTGAGACTATCTTCCCCTTTTTGTCTTCTTCACAACCGCCATTCTATTCCACCTATAGTGCTATATCCATGGCTCACGCTCATGTATTGCGTGAAAATTGAAAAAGTTTTGAGAATGTCAAAAGTATGAAACAATTGCTTGGCTTGTCATCGGGGTTGTGCATGATTTAAATATTTTGTGTGGTGAAGATAGAGCATAGCCAGACTATATGATTTTGTAGGGATAACTTTCTTTAGCCATGTTATTTTGAGAAGACATAATTGCTTTGTTAGTATGCTTGAAGTATTATTATTTTTATGTCAATATGAACTTTTGTCTTGAATCTTTCGGATCTGAATATTCATACCACAATTAAGAAGAATTACATTAAAATTATGCCAAGTAGCACTCCACATCAAAAATTCTGTTTTTATCATTTACCTACTCGAGGACGAGCAGGAATTAAGCTTGGGGATGCTTGATACGTCTCCAACGTATCTATAATTTTTGATTGCTCCATGCTATATTATCTACTGTTTTGGACATTATTGGGCTTTATTTTATATTATTTTTGGGACTAACCTATTAACCGGAGGCCCATCCCAGAATTGCTGTTTTTTGCCTGTTTTAGGGTTTCGAAGAAAAGGAATATCAAACGGAGTCCAAACGGAATGAAACCTTCGGGAACGTGATTTTCTCAACGAATAAGACCAGAGAGACTTGGACCCTACGCCAAGAAAAGAAACAGGAGGCCACGAGGTAGGGGGCACGCCCAACCCCACCACGCACGCCCCCCTGTTGCTCCACCGACGTACTCCTTCCTCCTATATATACCTACGTACCCCCAAACGATCAGATACGGAGCCAAAACCCTAATTCCACCACCGTAACTTTCTGTATCCACGAGATCCTATCTTGGGGTCTGTTCCGGAGCTCCGCCGAAGGGGGCATCGATCACGGAGGGCTTCTACACCAACACCATAGCCTCTCCGATGAAGTGTGAGTAGTTTACCTCAGACCTACAGGTCCATAGTTAGTAGCTAGATGGCTTCTTCTCTCTTTTTGGATCTCAATACAATGTTCCTCCCCTCTCTTGTGGAGATCTATTCGATGTAATCTTCTTTTTGCGGTGTGTTTGTTGAGATCGATGAATTCTGGGTTTATGATCAAGTCTATCTATGAATAATATTTGAATCTTCTCTGAATTCTTTTATGCATGATTGGTTATCTTTGCAAGTCTCTTCGAATTATCAGTTTGGTTTGGCCTACTAGATTGATCTTTCTTGCAATGGGAGAAGTGCTTAGCTTTGGGTTCAATCTTGCGGTGTCCTTTGAGTCCCCGTGGCTCACAGATACTTCCAAAACCAGCTTGCAGGTGCCGTTGAACCGTGCAGATGACGCAACCAAGCTCAGGAGGAGCTCAATGAAGATCTTGTCCTTTGTGTTGTTTCGTTCTAGTTGATCAGTAGTGGAGCCCAGTTGGGGTCGATCGGGGACCTTTGTCGCATTTGGGGTTCTTCTTTTATTTTGGTTCCGTAGTCGGACCATGAGTGTATTTGGATGATGTAATGTTTTATTCATGTAATTGTGTGAAGTGGCGATTGTAAGCCAACTATGTATCTCTTTCCCTTATGATATTACATGGGTTGTGTGAAGATTACCTCACTTGCGACATATGCCTTCAATGCGATTATGCCTCTAAGTCGTGCCTCGACACGTGGGAGATATAGTCGCATCGAGGGTGTTACAGCGCCCTCCACCCTCGTGGGCCCCCTGTTGCTCCACCGACGTACTCCTTCCTCCTATATATACCTACGTACCCCCAAACGATCAGATACAGAGCCAAAACCCTAATTCCACCGCTGTAACTTTCTATATCCACGAGATCCCATCTTGGGGCCTGTCCGGAGCTCCGCCGGAGGGGGCATCGATCACGGAGGGCTTCTACATCAACACCATAGCCTCTCGATGAAGTGTGAGTAGTTTACCTCAGACCTACAGGTCCATAGTTAGTAGCTAGATGGCTTCTTCTCTCTTTTTGGATCTCAATACAATGTTCTCCCCCTCTCTTGTGGAGATCTATTCGATGTAATCTTCTTTTTGCGGTGTGTTTGTTGAGACCGATGAATTGTGGGTTTATGATCAAGTCTATCTATGAATAATATTTGAATCTTCTCTGAATTCTTTTATGTATGATTGGTTATCTTTGCAAGTCTCTTCGAATTATCTAGTTTGGTTTGCCTACTAGATTGATCTTTCTGCAATGGGAGAAGTGCTTAGCTTTGGGTTCAATCTGGCGTTGTCCTTTCCCGGTGACAGTAAGGGCAGCAAGGCACGTATAGTATTGTTGCCATTGAGGATAACAAGATGGGGTTTTCTTCATTTCATGAGTCTATCTCTACATCATGTCATCTTGCTTAAGGCATTACTCTGTTTTTAACTTAATACTCTAGATGCATGCTGGATAGCGGTCGATGAGTGGAGTAATAGTAGTAGATACAGGCAGGAGTCGGTTTACTTGTCTCGGACGTGGATGCCTATATACATGATCATACCTAGATATTCTCATAACTATGCTCAATTCTGTCAATTGCTCAACAGTAATTTGTTCACCCACCATAGAATACTTATGCTCTCGAGAGAAGCCACTAGTGAAACCTATGGCCCCGGGTCTATCTTTATCATATTAATCTCCTAATACTTAGTTATTTCCTTTGCTATTTACTTTGCCTTTATTTTACTTTGCATCTTTATCATAAAAATACCAAAAATATTATCTTATCATATCTATCAGATCTCACTCTCGTAAGTGGCCCTATAGGGATTGACAACCCCTATTTGCGTTGGTTGCGAGGATTTATTTGTTTTGTGCAGGTGCGAGGGACTCGCGCGTAGCCTCCTACTGGATTGATACCTTGGTTCTCAAAAACTGAGGGAAATACTTACGCTACTTTGCTGCATCATCCCTTCCTCTTCGGGGAAAACCAACGCAGTGCTAAAAGAGGTAGCAGCAGCCTATTCATAAGCATGGACAAAACCACACCAGGCTGAGCTCCAAAAAAATTCTCGGCATGGAACCGGAGCAGAACTATCCCCTGGAAGCTCGAGTTCTACCCCAGCAAGAACGGACCCATCCTCCGTGATTTCACACAGATAGGAAAGCGCCGGCAAAGCACACCGAGCCACCACGGCTTCCAAAATGGGTATAACAGTTGAAATAAGAGCACACATCCTGCTCACACGTAATGGAAGTCAAAAGGAAAAACTGAAAAATAACACGACCCCCGGGGCAGACCTGGAACAACGAGATTATCAGTACATCAACAGCCATGACAACATGCATAGACAAACAAATATACCTGAACCCACAAGTAATGCACACGCAATGGAAAAGGAGAGCAAACCTTCAGGAGCAGTAGCAGGCCACAGATTCAGAAACAAAGCAGTTTTCCCAACCTGCAAAACAAACATAGAAAAAACCATTAGAACACAACAAGTCACGGAGCACATCTATACTCCATCAAAGGTAGTAAACAAGTATAGAGCAACATGATGACACATCTACACTCCATCAAAGGTAGTAAACACGACAGCATTCTTCTTTTAACCAAAGGAAACAACATCACTCAGGATGCCAAAACACCATCCACTATATATATATATCAGCTTTTATCGCTGAGCAATCTAACCGTAGACATGAAAGAAGCGAAGGACCATCAATTAAGCTCACACACCGTGTTTTTTCAGGCAAAGTAACAGACAGAAGAAGTATAAACCTTCAGGGTCACTGCAGAGGCAGCAAGCAAGCAAAACGGACTAAGAACAACACTTTCTCAGACCTAATCTTTCGGGCTATCCCTAAGCAGCGCATCTCTTGATAATCTAGAAAAAGAGACAAAGAGGCAAAAGAGCAGCATATTACCAGAACGACGAAGCCGAACCAGAACAACAACGAGCAAACGAACACGGACGAACAGCCACAAACCTGAGAACAAAGCAAAACACAATTTGTACTCATATTAGTCGCCGACGAACAACACGAAGCATGCACAGATAACGGAACGCAAAAATGCCAAAGCAGAGCACATGATAGCAGGCAACCATCCTATCAAGCAGCACCCAAGCATTTCAACAAACACCTCAAAGGCATATGCCCACACAGAGGCAGAAGAGGCGAGCACTAACCTGGACAACAAGAATGGAATGACGCACGCTTGCACGCAAGAGCCAACGGGAAAAACCGGCAGCAAACTGCGCACCAATGAAGCAAACACAAACAAAGCTGGTCAGTAATCAAGAAAAAGGAGCGGCAGAAAGGAACAAGGAAAGGATAAGAGGATGAACCTCAAGCAACACCACCCATGGAGCAACGGGCGTCCATGGCGACAACCGCAGTGCAAGCTGTTTGAACTGGACGAACCTAGGCGAACAGGAGAAGACGCGGCGGTGTGGAAGCATGGACAAAAGCGAGCGGACGAAGCGAGCATGGAGAAAATGAGGGACAGAACAAGCGGGAAAGGGAAAACTGGAGACAAAATACCCCCCGGCCACAGCGATGGCACGGGCAACCCTCACAGAGACTCATGGGAACCCACCACACATGCATTGACACGCGGCCTGGCTTTCGGGCCCAGGGGTCCCAGAGCCCACCGTCATAGACTGCAATGAACTCACAGAGGGCACCCACCAGACTAGGCACCACCAATGCACACACTGGTCACGCATGCCCACGCGGCAGCGCACACACGTCCATCGCCCCCCCTCGCCCACGCGTGGGGCACACTAACAAGCCACCAGCGAGCGTACAAACGAACACATGCACAGGAATACACGAACGAGCAACAGAACGGTGGCCCCGTCCCAGCGCCCGCCCCACAGTCAGCGGCACGCGGCAGAGCACACGAGCGCCCGAGCAAATCCTGTCCAACCACCAATCTGGGCAGAGCAAGCACCCACCCTGCCCAGGCGCGGACAAATGGACGACGGGTCAAAGCAAACGCAGGCAAACACTCTAGCCCACTGGCGCGCGAGGCCAGCGAACGCGGGACCCAAGCAGCAGCCAGCAGCGCCGGCATGGAAGACGGTAATGGACGACATGGGGATAAAAGAAGCGGCAGTACAGCCCGGAAACGACGTGGCATGACACTGCCGTTCGCCCACGAGACAAGCGAGGCGAGACCGCTCGCCCACTCTCCATGCGCCGCTCGCCCATCCACTATCGACATGACCAAATCATGAGGTCAGCCATGGCAATCCAGACAAAACGAACAACGCGCACACGGGAAAGACATACCAAGAAGCCGACGCGCGGGACCATGCGGCAGGCAGGCCCACCTACAACCGCACCACCAGTGAGCGAGAGGGAAAACAAGGGGCAGCACAAAACCCGCGCCCACGCAGCAACCACGACGCGCGCTTCGCGTGCACGCGGCGCGACAGGAGCGGCTGCCCCGAGCACCGAAGAAACCAACACCCAGCCAATTCGACCCAGCGCCAGGCCCATGCGTCATCCCTGGCCAGGATCTACCGCACGGTTAAAACTACAGTGGTCAATTTCAGCGAAGATCCGACGGACAGGACACAAAAAAGACTCCATTGACCATGATCTAACGACCATCGAAGGAAGCGGTCTGGGGAGCCCTGTCCATGCGAGTTGCCCAGCCTCATTATTTTTTTAAATGTCATGTTGCCAATATGCTTAATTGGCATTGCATGAGGCTGGATAATACTATCTATAATACCCTCACTACAGGAAGAAAACTAGAAATACTACGGTGAAGGATTCAATACAAGTTGGGAGATCTCCTCCTGCCTCCAGCCCCCCTCATCCAATCCTAACCTAGTTGTCACAACCCTCTCCCCTATCACCTATAGGCCCTTTCCTGTCGTCGCTTCAGGTCGTTGTCGACCAAGGCCATGCAACAACCAAGGACGGCGATGGCGAGGAAACCTCTCCTGACTCCATTTTCCGTTGCCTTTGGTCTCAAGATGGTGTCCCGGTCGTTCCTCCAGTTACTGGTGGTAGTCATGGCTTCGGCCTCCTATGGTGGCACCCTAATTTGACCGACGATCGCAACTCATCCATCCACCTTATCCTCTAGGCCGTCACCGGACGGATCGAGGTTCTACCTGCCGATGGATCTGGTTTTCCAACACCTTCTTGGACGTTTATTGTTCGATGCCCTCTCGCCCCTCCCACTCGGTTGTCTCGGTCCAGATCCGGTCGACCCATTGCTGGATTGTGTATCCTACTCTGCACCCCACTCATTTATCACCTCGGCATCTTGCTCTCTGACACCGGAGATGGTCATTGTTCGTTCAGGACATGCACATTGCTCTCCCCAGTCCCTGTTGTCTACCACCTCCTTTGTCGCATTGATCCCTCCCTGTTGGGTCTCCCCTCTTATGCTCGAGTTGGTGGTGGCCGGTTAGGTTTTGTAGGGTGCTTGCTGTGTGGAGTCTCTATGGTTGCCTTCTCATGACTGACGCATTGCTTGTGCACGATCTTCTTCAGACGCTACTCAAAGAATTACAAGTTGAAGCACCTCCAACAACAAAATTGCTTGAGAAACGTATCTACCCCATAGAAATACATACCTACGACCTCCATATGGAGGTAGAAACACTTAACACAAAATCTCACAAAAACAAGATGGTTTGCGGACAACACTATAATAAATTTTGCAGCTAGAGGTGAATTAGTTGGCTAGTCCCATGGGATAAAGCATGCCGCCACTTGCATCCCTACCCATATCTCCTCTCTCTCCATATCTTCACCCTTCCCCTCCCCTTCATGCACAATGCAACAACTGCCCTAGAACTCCCCTCCCCCTTTCAACATTTGAAATAGATCTAGACATGTCATACTACACGTGCGTCAGTGAGGACATGGTCATGATGTTGCTTGATAACCCACAAGTATAGGGGTTCGCAACCGTTTTCGAGGGTAGAGTATTCAACCCAAATTTATTGATTCGACGCAAGGGGAGCCAAAGAATATTCACAAGTATTAGCAGCTAAGTTGTCAATTCAACCGCACCTGGAAACTTAATATCTGCAGCAAAGTGTTTAGTAGGAAAGTAATATGATAGTAGTGGTAACGATAGCAAAAGTAACGGTAGCAAAAGTAATGTTTTTGGTATTTTGTAGTGATGATAACAATAGCAACGGAAAAGTAAATAAGCGAAGAACAATATATGGAAAGCTCGTAGGCAATGGATCAGTGATGGAGAATTATGTCGGATGTGGTTCATCATGTAACATTCATAACATAGGGTGATACAGAACTAGCTCCAATTCATCAATGTAATGTAGGCATGTATTCCGAACATAGTCATACGTGCTTATGAAAAAGAACTTGCATGGCATCTTTTGTCCTACCCTCCTGTGGCAGCAGGGTCCTAATGGAAACTAAGGGATATTTAGGCCTCCTTTTAATAGAGTACTAGACCAAAGCATTAACACATAGTGAATACATGAACTCCTCAAACTACGGTCATCACCGGGAATGGTCCCGATTATTGTCACTTCGGGGTTGCCGGATCATAACACATAGTAGGTGACTATAGACTTGCAAGATAGGATCAAGAACTCACATATATTCATGAAAACATAATAGGTTCAGATCTGAAATCATGGCACTCGGGCCCTAGTGACAAGCATTAAGCATAGCAAAGTCATAGAAACATCAATCTCAGAACATAGTGGACACTACGGATCAAACCCTAACAAAACTAACTCGATTATATGATAAATCTCATCCAACTCATCACCGTCCAGCAAGCCTACGATGGTATTACTCACGCACAGCGGTGAGCATCATGAAATTGGTGATGGAGGATGGTTGATGATGACGACGGTGACGGATTCCCCTCTCCGAAGCCCCGAACGGACTCCAGATCAGCCCTCCCGAGAGAGTTTAGGGCTTGGCGGCGGCTCCGTATTGTAAAACACGATGAATCTTTTTTCTCTGATTTTTTTCTCCCCGAACACGAATATAGGGAGTTGGAGTTGAGGTCGGTGGAGCTCCAGGGGGCCCACGAGGCAGGGGGCGCGCCCCCACCCTCATGGCTAGGGTGTGGGCCCCCTGGCCTTGATTCTTTGCCAGTATTTTTTATTATTTCCAAAAATAATCTCTGTGGAGTTTCAAGTCATTCCGAGAACTTTTTTTTCTGCACATAAATAACATGATGGCAATTATGCTGAAAACAGCGTCAGTCCGGGTTAGTTCCATTCAAATCATGCAAATTAGAGTCCAAAACAAGGGCAAAAGTGTTTGGAAAAGTAGATACGACGGAGACGTATCAACTCCCCCAAGCTTAAACCTTTGCTTGTCCTCAAGCAATTCAGTTGATAAACTGAAAGTGATAAAGAAAAACTTTTGCAAACTCTGTTTTCTCTTGTTGTTGTAAATATGTAAAGCCAACATTTAAGTTTTCAGCAAAGATTATGAACTAACCATATTCCCAATAACATTTAGGTCTCAACTTTACTCATATCAATGGCATAATCAACTAGCGAGCGATAATAATAAATCTCAGATGACAACACTTTCTCAAAACAATCATGATATGATATAACAAGATGGTATCTCGCTAGCCCTTTCCGAGACCGCAAAACATAAATGCAGAGCACCTTTAAAGATCAAGGACTGACTAGACATTGTAATTCATGGTAAAAGAGATCCAGTCAAGTCATACTCAATGTAAACTAACAGTAATGAATGCAAATGACAGTGGTGCTCTCCAACTGGTGCTTTTTAATAAGAGGGTGATGACTCAACATAAAAGTAAATAGATAGGCCCTTCGCAGAGGGAAGCAGGGATTTGTGGAGGTGCCAGAGCTCGATTTTGAAATAGATATGAATAATATTTTGAGTGGCATACTATCATTGTCAACATAACAACCAAGAGATGGCGATATCTTCCATGCTACACACATTATAGGCGGTTCCCAAACAGAATGGTAAGGTTTATACTCCCCCTCCACCAACAAGCATCAATCCATGGCTTGCTCGAAACAATGAGTTCCTCCAACTAACAACAGTCCCGAGGGAGTTTTGTTTGCAGTTATTTTGATTTGATTTGCATAAAGCATGGGACTGGGCATCCCGGTGACCAGCCATCTTCTCGTGAGTGAGGAGCGAAGTCCACTCCTCTTGAGAATAACCCGC
Organism: Triticum urartu; assembly: GCF_003073215.2. NCBI lineage: Eukaryota > Viridiplantae > Streptophyta > Magnoliopsida > Poales > Poaceae > Triticum > Triticum urartu. Next base: position 226,675,909 of record NC_053023.1, on the reverse strand, counting down.
CTAACATGGAAGATACAGACAACCCTAGTTGATACATGGGCTATTCGAGCATACAAAACAGAATGTTTATTTGAAGGTTTAGAGATTGGCACATACAAATTTACTTGGAACGACAGGTAGATACCGTATATAGGTAGGTGTCGGTGTCAAAACCGGCGGATCTCGGGTGGGGGGTCCCGAACTGTGCGTCTAAGGCGGATGGTAACAGGAGGCAGGGGACACGATGTTTACCTAGGTTCGGGCCCTCTCGATGGAGGTAAAACCCTACGTCCTGCTTGATTGATCTTGATGATATGAGTATTACAAGAGTTGATCTACCACGAGATCGTAGAGGCTAAACCCTAGAAGCTAGCCTATGGTATGATTGTCTGTTGTTCTACGGACTAAACCCTCCGGTTTATATAGACACTGGAGGGGGCTAGGGTTACACAGAGTCGGTTACAAGGGAGGAGATCTACATATCCGTATTGCCAAACTTGCCTTCCACGCCAAGGAAAGTCCCATCCGGACATGGGATGAAGTCTTCAATCTTGTATCTTCATAGTCCAACAGTCCGACCAAAGGATATAGTCCGGTTGTCCAGAGACCCCCCTAATCCAGGACTCCCTCAGTAGCCCCTGAACCAGACTTCAATGACGATGAGTCCGGCGCGCAGTTTTGTCTTCGGCATTGCAAGGCGGGTTCCTCCTCCGAATACTCCATAGAAGATTTTGAACACAAGGATAGTGTCCGGCTCTGCAAAACAAGTTCCACATACCACCGTAGAGAGAATAATATTTCCACCAATCTAATCTGCTGACACGTTTGACAGCATGACATCATGCCACGGCCCTGTCATTATCCGAACCATTTTTTCTCAACCAGCTACTGCACACATCGCGAGGTGGTTTTCTTGGCACGTCTTGTCGAAGCAGAGATCGTGTCCCCTTATCACGGGATTCTCATCAATACGGACGTGGGTAACCCAACCGTGTCATCAATTACGACGCTTGGGGAATAAGCGATTTTATCAGGCATGTGGGGAGGCGCGTCGCCTCTTCCACCCATTTTACCCACGCCTTTTACCTCCTTGCTTATCCATTCTTACGCACTCAAGCTCCAGCGCCCAAGTTCGCGTCTTTCTTCTCAAACCACTCCAAACATGTCCGGAGCAGGAGGCAAGTGGATGGTCTCCTCCGTCACGGAGGAGCACATCGCAAAGTTACGGGAAGCCGGATATCTGGCCGCGGATATCGGGCACCGGCTGCCAGATGCGGGGCAGATCATCCCTATGCCCGAACCCCATGAGAGGGTTATTTTTCTTACCCACTTCGTCCGCGGACTGGGATTTCCCCTCCACCCATTTGTCCGCGGGCTCATGTTTTACTACAGGCTGGATTTTCATGATCTGGCCCCCAATTTCATCCTCAACATCTCAGCGTTTATCGTCCTGTGCGAGGCCTTCCTCTGCATCAGGCCCCACTTCGGCCTATGGCTGAAAACCTTCAATGTTAAACCGAAGGTAGTGGTCGGCCAGCAAGCAGAGTGCGGAGGCGCCATGGTGGGCAAAATGCCTAACGTCACCTGGCTCGAGGGCTCCTATGTGGAGACCATAAAGGGGTGGCAATCGGGGTGGTTCTACATCACCGAGCCGCGCGACACCAACTGGGTGGCGGCCCCCAAATTTCGATCCGGAATCCCCACGCGGCTCACCTCCTGGAAAGAGAAGGGCCTATCTTGGGGTTCTCCGGTAGAGCTGACTGGACTCCAAACCTGCATCAGGAACATGATGAGTAAGAAAATCAAGCTCGTCAACGTGGTCCAGGTCATGCTCTTCCGCCGGATCCTCCCGTGTCAATGACAGGCATTAAATTTGTGGGAGTTCGACCCGGCCAAGCACCAGACGCTGCGAGAGCTCTTTGACACGACGCACAAGGACGTCTGGAAGGTGTTGTTCAAGGGCGCCGAGGTACCTCCTCCCCTTACCGAGGACCGCGGACTCAGCGCAAAGCGCAATGCCAATCCGGTAAGTTTTCATATCTCACGGGATATTTATTTGCCCCAGTTTAATCATATGCGGGATCTAAGCTTCCACGCCATTAACAGGACTGGGTAAAGACAGTGGAGCAGCTTGATTGCCCAGCCCCCCTACCTGAAGATCCCGCAGATGCTCTCCTAACGGAGATGCTGGCTCCGGCACCTTACGAGGTGCCGACGAAGAAGACCAAGAAGAAGGCCCCGGGGACCCGAAAGGGTCTTCGGCGCAAGGTTATATCGGACTCATCGTCCGATGACTCCGACGCGCACTCCTCCCACGAAAACAAGGAGGATGAGGAGGAAAGTTCTCCCCCCCAGCCGAGGGAGACAAGAAAAGGAAGGCCGACCCAACCGGGGAGTCCGAAGGGTCCAAGAAGGGAAGGACCCTCCTTCCGGACTGCTCCACGACGGCCGCCTACAGCGGCGACGAGTGGTTACCCAGGGAGAAGCCCCTGGCGAAGTCGTAAGTATCCGGACACCATAGTAATTCATGGTATGTTTTATTGCATTGTTTCTCATTACGCCGCATATGATTATGTAGTCTGTCCCGAGCTCATCTCGACATAGATTCGTCGGACGGTTCATTGGACTCGTCGGATATGAATAGTGATTCACTTCCGACCGCCTCCACCCCTTGCCCTACGGACAACGTCGAGGTGTTGTCCCAAAAGGCACCAAGCTGAGGGGAGGTAGTCCTGGGGGCGCCTCGAGGCAACCTTTCGGACCCTAGGCGCAAAGGGAGCAAGACTCCCACGGGCTCCAAATTTGGCCCCCAGCCGAATACTGCCCCGGAACCTTCGGTGGTTCCGGACTCCGACAGGTGATCCCCCGTTAAGGGGGGCAAGCCGCCCGTGCCGGTGTCCTCTGTCCATCCAGAGGCACCGGATAACTTGCTGGAAGCGCTTCGCGACGCTTCCATCGACGAAGAGCACCACACTATCATGAGTGCGGTGATCGAGAAAGTTCAGTCCGCCAAAAACGGACTGACCGAAGCTTGCGCCAGCCTCCTAACAGGCTTTAAGGTAAGCAATCAAAATATAAGAAAATATTACCGCATAGACAGTAGCCCCTGATGCTCTGTTCGGCATTCGCGAAGAAAGGCCGAATAGAGGATCAAATGATGACTCGGGAGTCTAATCAGAATATGTCTATGTGTATGTGCAGGCTTCAATGCTAGCCGCTGCCGCACATACTGCGGAGGTCTCTGCACTGAAGCAGGACCTGGAGCGGTCCGAGGACGAGCTCGGCCTTACCAAGAGGTAGCTCGAGGAGAGCAAAGGTAAGCAATACCTTGTCTATATATTTAAAAAGAAGTTCGGGTATAAAGTAATAGGATCATCATGAATTTGCCAGGGGCCATGACCGAAGTGGCGACCCTGAAGAAGACGCTGTCCGAGGCCGAAGACAAAGCGGCCAGGGAGCGCATTGAGCAGGAAAAGCAAGATGCCCGGGTAGGCGAGGTGCAACAAGAGCTCGAGGCTCTTGCCAAAAAATACGAGTCCTTGGAGCTTGACTCTAAGAGCGAGAGTCCGAGCTTGCGAAGGCGCTCGAAAGCGCCCGGAGCGCCAAGGCTGAAGCCCACAAGGCCCTCCAGGAGATTGATGCGGTGAAGAAGATAGCAGCGGGTAAGGCATTCATTATGCAAAGCAAGCATGTGAATGAGACTTTCCTTTTACTTACCCGAGTTCGGAGCTCTCCAGGAGCGTTCGCAGATCTTCCCCGCAGTGTACTGGATGCCGCGGAGTTTTAACGAGCTGAGGAGGGGAGCTCGACGGAAAAGTTGTTCTGGTCTCAGTATACCGGGACCGAATACCCAATGCCCTTGAGCGACCGGCTGAAGCAATTGGTCGAGCTTCACAAGGCGGCTGAACAGGTCATGAAGGGTCTGATAGTCCGGATGTGGCTTGGCGAGCCCCTGTCCGGCAGCTACTTCGATCTAGTGAGGCGGCTTGTGGATGCCTACCCACGGCTTGAAGTCATAAAGCGGTCCGTCTGCATCGAGGGTGCGCGCAGGGCTTTTGCCCGGGCAAAGGTGCACTGGGCGAAGCTGGACGTCGTGAAGCTGGTGAAGGAGGGGCCGCCGGAGGGCAAGGAGCATCGCTGCCCCGAAATGTATTATGAAAGTGTCATGAAGGGTTCCCGCCTTGTGGCGGATGAATGTGCCAGAGACGTAATTTTTGAATGAACATGCTCATGTGATCCTGTAATGTGAAACGAGTTCATTTGCGCTATGCAACACTTTTTCTTAATTTAAAATATTACCTTCTGTGCGGCCGTTTATAAAATCTGAGAGTTGGCCAGCCGTCGGCTTCTGCCCCCATGTAACTAGTACTGGGGTGTTCGGGATAAACCTGAGCACTCTTTATCCCAATTTTGGGTCCTTCGAGGGAGGTGTTCAGCACAACGAACCAGGCAATCGGACTATAATGCTTTATCACTCTCACTTAGCCATAGAAGTCTACAATTTTAAATTTTGGCAAAGCCCCTAGTATTCGGAAGGACGAATATGGGGCGCTATACATGCCTAAGTCGGGCAAGGCCGACTCCTCGCCCGAAGCAGAAAAAGTCTTTAAGGACTTGAGACCTCTCAAACAGCGACTAGCTCTCGCCTTATCATGACAGTCTGTTTTCGGCTTTCTCTACTGAGGTGCTCGTCTGGAAGAACCGGGATACAATCACAGTAGTTCTCCCAGCGCTACCTTAGCCGATATAGCGGAACGTAAGGTACCAAAGCATGGGAGCCGGGCAAACCCAACTATTGACCCAAGACATGATTCAGAGCTGATGCATATAATGCTATAAGTTCGGGGTGCCGCACTGTCGAAAGTGTTCGGACTTCTCACACCGTATTATGGGGTAAATGAAAGCCCCTGGCGTACTGACCGTACCAGAATGTACGGGTGCAAGTTGTTGTAAATGAACATATAAGAAAAAGGGGATGAATAATGCAATAATAAACTAATGCTATGCATTGTTATTTAAATAATACGTCGAAGCGTACTGATACAAGTAGTGCAATAAGCAGAAAATAGGACTATTTGACATGTCCTATCCAAGGGCAAGCTGCGTATGGATAGTAAAAAGCGGGTATGTCGATTATTATTAGAGACCACCTGGGGGTTCCTTTGTACATCTTAGTTTCTTGCCTCCTTGATTGTTCCTTCTCGTAATGTGTCCGGTAATCGTACTGCCGGAAAGGGCTTCCAGAGAGTTAGGTCCTGAAAGAGAAAAAATGATAAAGGTATACAGCCCCTGGGCGGTTAAGCCGCATTGCGGGACGTGCCTTGATCGTGCCCCCGCCTATGCCCATGGTATTTTCAGTGCGTAATTATGTACGCACGGCTCTGATTTCGTCGCTTGACTGGGACTGGGATGGGGGCCAAATTGCTAGGCGAGCTCTGAACGTGCCAGGCGATCCTGTTGCAGTTTACTCCGGACTCGCTTGACAGTGTCCGGGGGCTGTATCGCCGAATTGGTGGTTTGCCTTAAAAGGCTGCTTTGTGCTTTTGCTGCGAGGGCCGCAGTGTGCTGTTCCATGCGGAGCGAGCGTTCTGTGTTTCCATTGACTGTTATGACCCCCTAGGTCCTGGCATTTTGAGCTTGAGGTATGCGTAATGCGACACCGCATTGAATTTTGCAAATGCGGTTCGCCCAAGCAGTGCGTGATAGCCACTACAGAACGAGACGATATCGAAGATTAACTCCTCGCTTCGGAAGTTGTCCGGAGTTCCAAAGACCACTTCCAGTGTGATTGAGCCCGTGCAATGGGCCTCTACACCTGGAATGACGCCCTTAAAGGTGGTTTTGGTGGATTTGATTCTCGAGGGATCTATACCCATTTTGCGCATTGTATCCTGATAGAGCAGGTTCAGGCTGCTGCCGCCGTCCATAAGGACTCGAGTGAGGTGAAATCCGTCGATGATGGGGTCTAGTACCAGTGCGGAGGATCCGCCATGACGGATACTAGTGGGGTGGTCCCTGCGATCAAAGGTGATCGGACAAGCGGACCATGGGTTGAACTTTGGGGTGACGGGCTCCATCGCATAGACGTCCCTTAGTGCATGCTTCCGTTCCCTCTTGGGAATGTGGGTTGCGTATATCATGTTCACCGTCTTCACTTGTGGGGGGAACCTCTTCTGTCCTCCTGTGTTCGACGGCAGGGGCTCCTCCTCGTCATCACTATGCAGCCCCTTGTCCTTGTTTTTGGCATTTAACTTGCTGGCCTGCTTGAACACCCAACATTCTCTGTTGGTGTGATTGGCTGGCTTATCGGGGGTGCCATGGATTTGACATGAGCGATCAAGTATGCGATCCAAACTGGACGGGTCCGAAGTACTTCTTTTGAATGTCTTTTTCCGCTAACCGGATCTAGAGCCTCTGAATCCGGCATTAACTGCCGTATCATCGGTGTTATCGCTGTTGTTGCAGCACTTTTGTCTGTTACGACGTGGTCTGCCGTTGGCATCTTTGGTATCCGGAGTGCCCGGATTCCTTGATGTGTTGTTGCTGCGAGCCAGCCAGCTATCCTCGCCCGCGCAAAAGCGGGTCATGCGTGTCGTGAGGGCTGCCATAGACTTTGGCTTCTCCTGGCCGAGGTGCCGGGCAAGCCACTCGTCACGGATGTTATGCTTGAATGCCGCTAAGGCCTCTACATACGGACAATCGACAATTTGGTTTTTCTTAGTTAGGAACCATGTCCAGAATTGCCTGGTTGATTCCCCTGGCTGCCGAGTTATATGGCTCAATGAAGGAAATATGCCCTAGAGGCAATAATAAAGTTATTATTTATTTCCTTATAATCATGATAAATGTTTATTATTCATGCTAGAATTGTATTAACCGGAAACATAATACATGTGTGAATACATAGACAAAGTGTCACTAGTATGCCTCTACTTGACTAGCTCGTTAATCAAAGATGGTTATGTTTCCTAACCATGAACAATGAGTTGTTATTTGATTAATGGGATCACATCATTAAGAGAATGATCTGATTGACATGACCCATTCCATTAGCTTAGCACCCGATCGTTTAGTATGTTGCTATTGCTTTCTTCATGACTTATACATGTTCCTGTAACTATGAGATTATGCAACTCCCGTTTACCGGAGGAACACTTTGGGTACTACCAAACGTCACAACGTAACTGGGTGATTATAAAGGAGTACTACAGGTGTCTCCAAAGGTACATGTTGGGTTGGCGTATTTCGAGATTAGGTTTTGTCACTCCGATTATCGGAGAGGTATATCTGGCCCTCTCGGTAATGCACATCACATAAGCCTTGCAAGCATTGCAACTAATGAGTTAGTTGCGGGATGATGTATTACAGAACGAGTAAAGAGACTTGCCGGTAACGAGATTGAACTAGGTATTGGATACCGACGATCGAATCTCGGGCAAGTAACATACCGATGACAAAGGGAACAACGTATGTTGTTATGCGGTCTGACCGATAAAGATCTTCGTAGAATATGTAGGAGCCAATATGGGCATCCAGGTCCCGCTATTGGTTATTGACCGGAGACGTGTCTCGGTCATGTCTACATTGTTCTCGAACCCGTAGGGTCCGCACGCTTAAGGTTACGATGACAGTTGTATTATGAGTTTATGCATTTTGATGTACCGAAGGTTGTTCGGAGTCCCGGATGTGATCACGGACATGACGAGGAGTCTCGAAATGGTCGAGACATAAAGATTGATATATTGGAATCCTATATTTGGACATCGGAAGTGTTCCGGGTGAAATCGGGATTTTACCGGAGTACCGGGAGGTTACCGGAACCCCCCGGGAGCCATATGGGCCTTAATGGGCTTTAGTGGAAAGGAGAAAGGGGCAGCCCAAGGTGGCCGCGCGCCTCCCCCCTCCCCTAGTCCTATTAGGACTAGGAGAGGTGGCCGGCCCCCCTCTCTCTCTTTCCCCCTCGGGGAATCCTAGTCCAACTAGGATTGGGGGGGGGAGTCCTACTCCCGGGAGGAGTAGGACTCCTCCTGCGCCCTCCTCCTGGCCGGCGGCCCCCTCCCCCTTGGCTCCTTTATATACTGAGGTAGAGGCACCCCAGAAACACACAAGTTGATCCACGTGATCTATTCCTTAGCCGTGTGCGGTGCCCCCAGCCACCATATTCCTCGATAATACTGTAGCGGAGTTTAGGCGAAGCCCTGCTGCTGTAGTGCATCAAGATCGTCACCACGCCGTCGTGCTGACGGAACTATTCCCCGACACTTTGCTGGATCAGAGTCCGGGGATCGTCATCGAGCTGAACGTGTGCTCGAACTCGGAGGCGCCGTAGTTTCGGTGCTTGATCGGTTGGATCGTGAAGACGTACGATTACTTCCTCTACGTTGTGTCAACGCTTCCGCAGTCGGTCTGCGTGGGTACGTAGACAACACTCTCCCCTCTCGTTGCTATGCATCACCATGATCTTGCGTGTGCATAGGAATTTTTTTGAAATTACTACGAAACCCAACAGTGGTATCAAAGCCTAGGTTATTTATGTTGATTTTATATGCACGAGTAGAACACAAGTGAGTTGTGGGCGATATAAGTCATACTGCCTACCAGCATGTCATACTTTGGTTCGGCGGCATTGTTGGACGAGACGACCCGGACCAACCTTACGCGTACGCTTACGCGAGACCGGTTCCCCCGACGTGCTTTGCACACAGGTGGCTTGCGGGCAACTGTCTCTCCAACTTTAGTTGAACCGAGTATGGCTACGCCCGGTCCTTGCGAAGGTTAAAACGGAGTCTATTTGACAAACTATCGTTGTGGTTTTGATGCGTAGGTGAGATTGGTTCTTGCTTAAGCCCGTAGCAGCCACGTAAAACTTGCAACAACAAAGTAGAGGATGTCTAACTTGTTTTTGCAGGGCATGTTGTGATGTGATATGGTCAAGACATGATGATGAATTTTATTGTATGAGATGATCATGTTTTGTAACCGAGTTATCGGCAACTGGCAGGAGCCTTATGGTTGTCGTTTTATTGTATGCAATGAAATCGCGATGTAATGCTTTACTTTATTACTAAACGGTAGTGATAGTCGTGGAAGCATAAGCTTGGCGAGACGACAACGATGCTACGATGGAGATCAAGGTGTCACGCCGGTGACGATGGTGATCACGACGGTGCTTCGGAGATGGAGATCACAAGCACAAGATGATGATGGCCATATCATATCACTTATATTGATTGCATGTGATGTTTATCCTTTTATGCATCTTATCTTGCTTTGATTGACGGTAGCATTATAAGATGACCTCTCACTAAATTATCAAGAAGTGTTCTCCCTGAGTATGCACCGTTGCGAAAGTTCTTCGTGCTGAGACACCACGTGATGATCGGGTGTGATAGGTTCTACGTTCAAATACAACGGGTGCAAAACAGTTGCACACGCGGAATACTCAGGTTATACTTGACGAGCCAAGCATATACAGATATGGCCTCGAAACACAGAGACCGAAAGGTCGAGCGTGAATCATATAGTAGATATGATCAACATAATGATGTTCACCACTGAAAACTACTCCATCTCACATGATGATCGGTTATGGTTTAGTTGATTTGGATCACGTAATCACTTAGAGGATTAGAGGGATGTCTATCTAAGTGGGAGTTCTTTAATTAACTTGATTAACTGAACTTAAATTTATCATGAAACTTAGTACCTAATTAGTATCTTGCTTGTTTATGTTTGATTGTAGATAGATGGCTCGTGCTGTTGTTCCGTTGAATTTTAATGCGTTCCTTGAGAAAGCAAAGTTGAAAGATGATGGTAACAATTACACGGACTGGGTCCGTAACTTGAGGATTATCCTCATTGCTGCACAGAAGAATTACGTCCTGGAAGCACCGCTGGGTGCCAGGCCTGCTGCAGGAGCAACGCCGGATGTTATGAACGTCTGGCAGAGCAAAGCTGATGACTACTCGATAGTTCAGTGTGCCATGCTTTACGGCTTAGAATCGGGACTTCAACGACGTTTTGAACGTCATGGAGCATATGAGATGTTTCAGGAGTTGAAGTTAATATTTCAAGCAAATGCCCGGATTGAGAGATATGAAGTCTCCAATAAGTTCTATAGCTGCAAGATGGAGGAGAACAGTTCTGTCAGTGAGCATATACTCAAAATGTCTGGGTATAATAATCACTTGATTCAATTGGGAGTTAATCTTCTAGATGATAGCGTCATTGACAGAATTCTTCAATCACTGCCACCAAGCTACAAGAGCTTCGTGATGAACTATAATATGCAAGGGATGAACAAGACTATTCCCGAGCTCTTCGCGATGCTGAAAGCTGCGGAGGTAGAAATCAAGAAGGAGCATCAAGTGTTGATGGTCAACAAGACCACTAGTTTCAAAAAAAAGGGCAAAGGGAAGAAGAAGGGGAACTTCAAAAAGAATGGCAAGCAAGTTGCTGCTCAAGAGAAGAAACCCAAACCTGGACCTAAGCTTGAAACTGAGTGCTTCTATTGCAAGCAGACTGGTCACTGGAAGCGGAACTGCCCCAAGTTGGCGGATAAGAAGGATGGCAAGGTGAACAAAGGTATATGTGATATACATGTTATTGATGTGTACCTTACTAATGCTCGCAGTAGCACCTGGGTATTTGATACTGGTTCTGTTGCTAATATTTGCAACTCGAAACAGGGACTACGGATCAAGCGAAGATTGGTTAAGGACGAGGTGACGATGCGCGTGGGAAACGGTTCCAAAGTCGATGTGATCGCAGTCGGCACACTACCTCTACATCTACCTTCGGGATTAGTATTAGACCTAAATAATTGTTATTTGGTGCCAGCGTTAAGCATGAACATTATATCTGGATCTTGTTTGATGCGAGACGGTTATTCATTTAAATCAGAGAATAATGGTTGTTCTATTTATATGAGTAATATCTTTTATGGTCATGCACCCTTGAAGAGTGATCTATTCTTGTTGGATCTCGATAGTAGTAACACACATATTCATAATGTTGAAGCCAAAAGATGCAGAGTTGATAATGAAAGTGCAACTTATTTGTGGCACTGCCGTTTAGGTCATATCGGTGTAAAGCGCATGAAGAAACTCCATTCTGATGGACTTTTGGAACTACTTGATTATGAATCACTTGTTACTTGCGAACCGTGCCTCATGGGCAAGATGACCAAAACGCCGTTCTCCGGTACTATGGAGAGAGCAACAGATTTGTTGGAAATCATACATACAGATTTATGTGGTCCGATGAATATTGAGGCTCGTGGCGGATATCGTTATTTTCTCACCTTCACAGATGATTTAAGCAGATACGGGTATATCTACTTAATGAAACATAAGTCTGAAACATTTGAAAAGTTCAAGGAATTTCAGAGTGAAGTTGAAAATCATCGTAACAAGAAAATAAAGTTTCTACGATCTGATCGTGGAGGAGAATATTTGAGTTACGAGTTTGGTGTACATTTGAAAAATTGTGGAATAGTTTCGCAACTCACGCCACCCGGAACACCACAGCGTAATGGTGTGTCCGAACGTCGTAATCGTACTTTACTAGATATGGTGCGATCTATGATGTCTCTTACTGATTTACCGCTATCGTTTTGGGGATACGCTCTAGAGACGGCCGCATTCACGTTAAATAGGGCACCATCAAAATCCGTTGAGACGACGCCTTATGAACTATGGTTTGGCAAGAAACCAAAGTTGTCGTTTCTGAAAGTTTGGGGCTGCGATGCTTATGTGAAAAAGCTTCAACCTGATAAGCTCGAACCCAAATCGGAGAAATGTGTCTTCATAGGATATCCAAAGGAAACTATTGGATACACCTTCTATCACAGATCCGAAGGCAAGACTTTTGTTGCTAAATTCGGAAACTTTCTAGAGAAGGAGTTTCTCTCGAAAGAAGTGAGTGGGAGGAAAGTAGAACTTGACGAGGTAACTGTACCTGCTCCCTTACTGGAAAGTAGTACATCATAGAAAACTGTTCTAGTGACACCTACACCAGTTAGTGAGGAAGCTAATGATAATGATCATGAAACTTCAGATCAAGATACCGCTGAACCTCGTAGATCAACCAGAGTGAGATCCGTGCCAGAGTGGTACGGTAATCCTGTTCTGGAGGTCATGCTACTAGATCATGATGAACCTACGAACTATGAAGAAGCGATGGTGAGCCCAGATTCCGCAAAGTGGCTTGAAGCCATGAAATCTGAGATGGGATCCATGTATGAGAACAAAGTATGGACTTTGGTTGACTTTCCCAATGATCGGCAAGCAATTGAGAATAAATGGATCTTCAAGAAGAAGACTGACGCTGACGGTAATATTACTGTCTACAAAGCTCGACTTGTCGTGAAAGGTTTTCGGCAAGTTCAAGGGATTGACTACGATGAGACCTTCTCGCCCGTAGCGATGCTTAAGTCTGTCCGAATCATGTTAGCAATTGCCGCATTTTATGATTATGAAATTTGGCAAATGGATGTCAAAACTGCATTCCTGAATGGATTTCTGGAAGAAGAGTTGTATATGATGCAACCAGAAGGTTTTGTCGATCCAAAAGGAGCTAACAAAGTGTGCAAGCTCCAGCGATCCATTTATGGACTGGTGCAAGCCTCTCGGAGTTGGAATAAACGCTTTGATAGTGTGATCAAAGCATTTGGTTTTATACAGACTTTCGGAGAAGCCTGTATTTACAAGAAAGTGAGTGGGAGCTCTGTAGCATTTTTGATATTATATGTGGATGACATATTACTAATTGGAAATGATATAGAATTTCTGGATAGCATAAAGGGATACTTGAATAAGAGTTTTTCAATGAAAGACCTCGGTGAAGCTGCTTACATATTAGGCATAAAGATCTATAGAGATAGATCAAGACGCTTAATTGGACTTCCACAAACAACATACCTTGACAAAATTTTGAAGAAGTTCAAAATGGATCAAGCAAAGAAAGGATTCTTGCCTGTGTTACAAGGTGTGAAGTTGAGTAAGACTCAATGCCCGACCACTGCAGAAGATAGAGAGAATATGAAAGATGTTCCCTATGCATCAGCCATAGGATCTATCATGTATGCAATGCTGTGTACCAGACCCGATGTGTGCCTTGCTATAAGTCTAGCAGGGAGGTACCAAAGTAATCTAGGAGTGGATCACTGGACAGCGGTCAAGAACATCCTGAAATACCTGAAAAGGACTAAGGATATGTTTCTCGTATATGGAGGTGACAAAGAGCTCATCGTAAAAGGTTACGTTGATGCAAGCTTTGACACTGATCCGGACGATTCTAAATCGCAAACCGGATACGTGTTTACATTAAACGGTGGAGCTGTCAGTTGGTGCAGTTCTAAACAAAGCGTCGTAGCGGGATCTACATGTGAAGCGGAGTACATAGCTGCTTCGGAAGCAGCGAACGAAGGAGTCTGGATGAAGGAGTTCATATCCGATCTAGGTGTCATACCTAGTGCATCTGGTCCAATGAAAATCTTTTGTGACAATACTGGTGCAATTGCCTTGGCAAAGGAATCCAGATTTCACAAGAGAACCAAGCACATCAAGAGACGCTTCAATTCCATCCGGGATCTAGTCCAGGTGGGAGACATAGAGATTTGCAAGATACATACGGATCTGAATGTTGCAAACCCGTTGACTAAGCCTCTTCCACGAGCAAAACATGATCAGCACCAAGGCACCATGGGTGTTAGAATCATTACGGTGTAATCTAGATTATTGACTCTAGTGCAAGTGGGAGACTGAAGGACATATGCCCTAGAGGCAATAATAAAGTTATTATTTATTTCCTTATAATCATGATAAATGTTTATTATTCATGCTAGAATTGTATTAACCGGAAACATAATACATGTGTGAATACATAGACAAAGTGTCACTAGTATGCCTCTACTTGACTAGCTCGTTAATCAAAGATGGTTATGTTTCCTAACCATGAACAATGAGTTGTTATTTGATTAATGGGATCACATCATTAAGAGAATGATCTGATTGACATGACCCATTCCATTAGCTTAGCACCCGATCGTTTAGTATGTTGCTATTGCTTTCTTCATGACTTATACATGTTCCTGTAACTATGAGATTATGCAACTCCCATTTACCGGAGGAACACTTTGGTGCTACCAAACGTCACAACGTAACTGGGTGATTATAAAGGAGTCTACAGGTGTCTCCGAAGGTACATGTTGGGTTGGCGTATTTCGAGATTAGGATTTGTCACTCGATTGTCGGAGAGGTATCTCTGGGCCCTCTCTGTAATGCACATCACATAAGCCTTGCAAGCATGCAACTAATGAGTTAGTGGGATGATGTATTACGGAACGAGTAGAGACTTGCCGGTAACGAGATTGAACTAGGTATTGGATACCGACGATCGAATCTCGGGCAAGTAACATACCGATGACAAAGGGAACAAGTATGTTGTTATGCGGTCTGACCGATAAAGATCTTCGAGAATATGTAGGAGCCAATATGGGCATCCAGGTCCCGCTATTGGTTATTGACCGGAGACGTGTCTCGGTCATGTCTACATGTTCTCGAACCCGTAGGGTCCGCACGCTTAGGTTACGATGACAGTTATATAGTTTATGCATTTTGATGTACCGAAGGTTGTTCGGAGTCCCGGATGTGATCACGGACATGAACGAGGAGTCTCGAAATGGTCGAGACATAAAGATTGATATATTGGAAAGATATTTGGATATCGGAAGTGTTCCGGGTGAAATCGGGATTTTACCGGAGTACCGGGAGGTTACCGGAACCCCCCGGGCCATATGGGCCTTCATGGGCCTTAGTGGAAAGGCGAAAGGGGCAGCCCAAGGTGGCTGCGCACCTCCCCCCTCCCCTAGTCCTATTAGGACTAGGAGAGGTGGCCGGCCACCCCTCTCCCTCTTTCCCCCTTGGGAATCCTAGTCCAACTAGGATTGGGGGGGGGAGTCCTACTCCCGGAAGGAGTAGGACTCCTCCTGCGCCCTCCTCCTGGCCGGCGCCCCCTCCCCCTTGGCTCCTTTATATACGGAGGTAGAGGCACCCCAGAAACACACAAGTTGATCCACGTGATCTATTCCTTAGCCGTGTGCGGTGCCCCCAGCCACCATATTCCTCGATAATACTGTAGCGGAGTTTAGGCGAGCCCTGCTGCTGTAGTTCATCAAGATCGTCACCACGCCGTCGTGCTGACGAACTCTTCCCCTGAACATTTGCTGGATCGGAGTCTGGGGATCGTCATCGAGCTGAACGTGTGCTCGAACTCGGAGGCACCGTAGTTTCGGTGCTTGATCGGTTGGATCGTGAAGACGTACGATTACTTCCTCTATGTTGTGTCAACGCTTCCGCAGTCGGTCTGCGTGGGTACGTAGACAACATTCTCCCCTCTCGTTGCTATGCATCACCATGATCTTGCGTGTGCGTAGGAATTTTTTTGAAATTACTACGAAACCCAACACTCAAGTCATCAGCATCCAGTGGTCGCACATAAGTCCCGTGGAAGTTGTCAAGGAATGCGTCTTCCAAATCCTCCCAGCTACCGACGGAGTCTGCTGGCAAGCTATTCAGCCAATGCCGAGCTGGTCCTTTGAGTTTTAGTGGGAGGTACTTGATGGCATTTAGATCATCACCGCGAGCCATGTGGATGTGAAGGAGAAAATCCTCAATCCATACAGTGAAATATGTCGTACCATCATACGATTCGATATTTACGGGTTTAAAACCCTCCTGGAATTCGTGATCCATAACTTCATCAGTGAAGCATAGGGGGTGTGCGGCGCCTCTGTGCCGGGATATATCACGACGCAGTTCATATGAGTCTTGTCTGCTGTATTCGGACCGGCCGGATTTACTTTTAGTGTATTCGGCGCGACGGTCATCGTCCCGCGTTGGCGCGCGCCCCCGTGACCCGTATATTGACCTTGCATGTTTTGCCCTGCTGTCCAATATGTCTCGCGGGTCCCGTGTGTTGCCCCAGGCCTTGGTGTTTTTGATTGAGTGGCGGGGGGGGGGGGGGGGGGGGGTGCAGGCTAAACTTCAGGCTGAAACGCCTCTCTAGCTCGGCAACGCGATGGCCGGTCAGCCGCATCATACACTGGTGATGGAGGTTTCAATGCTTCCTCCTCGAGGTGAGGTAGCAACCTGCGCTTTGGGTAACTCTTGGAGGGGCGTTCGAGTTCGTATTCCTCGGCCGCAAGGACTTCGGTCCATCTGTCTGCTAGCAAGTCTTGATCAGCTTGAAGCTGTTGTTGCTTTTTCTTCAGGCTATTTGTTGTGGCCATAAGCCGGAGCTTGAAGCGCTTCTGCTCGATGGGATCCTCAGGCACGATAAATTCTTCGTTGCCGAGGCTCACCTCCTCTTCGGAGAGAGGCATGTAATTGTCCTCCTCCGATTCTCCATCTGCTGCCTGCTCTGGAGGGCTAGCTTGTTCACCTTCCCGCTCTACATCGTGCTGTAGGGGATTGTGGTTGTCTTCGGCACTATCCGGAGTGTTATTGTCTCTTGTGCCGGTATCACTACTTTTGTTGTGGCAGGACTTAGAGCGGCGCCGCTGACGTCGGTGCTTGGGTTGCTTCTTGGAGGGGTCATCCTCCGTTGTCTCGTCGCCATTGCCTTCTTTGGGGGTGTCCACCATGTATATATATCATATGATGAGGTGGCGGTCTAGCGCCCTGTGGGCGGTGGTTCCTATTCGTCTCCTGCATCGTCGTCCATACTGTCGATGTCTTCGGAGTCGAAGTCGAGCATGTCGGTTAAATCGTCGACAGTGGCTACTAAGTGGGTGGTGCGTGGGCAGCGAATTTCTTCGTCGTCCGCATCCCATTCTAGCCGGATATAGTTCGGCCAAGGTTCTCCTATCAAGGAGAGAGACCTTAATGAATTTAGAAAATCGCCGAAAGGCGAGTGCTGAAAGATATCCGCGGAGGTGAACTCCATGATCGGCGCCCGGTCGGATTCGATAGGCACGGATGTAGGCGGCCCGGAGTCCGTGGCCGGACACGAATCCCGCGGTTCGGCGACACGGCTCTTGTAAGGGGTGAAGTCAGTATCCGGCTCCATCACCACTGAGAGTGCAGCCTCCATGACGGGGTCTATCCCTCCGTCCTCGGATGGCGCAATTTGCTCCGGATTGAAGGCCGGAGTAGTTGCAGGTGCGATTTCCCGAACGCTGTCCAACGGTAGAGTTACGTCATGCTTGTCGTGATTGTGCGGCGCACCTGACATGGGCTCGAATCCGTCGAAGATCAAGTCTCCGCGGATGTCGACAGTGTAGTTTAAGTTTCCGAACCTGGCCTAATGGCCAGGGGCATAGCTCTCGATCTGCTCCAGATGGCCAAGCGAATTGGCCCGTAGTGCGAAGCCGCCGAATACGAAGATCTGTCCGGGGAGGAAAACCTCACCCTGGACCGCATCATTATCGATGATTGAAGGGGCCATCGAGCCTTATGGTGACGGCACAGTGGAACTCTCAATGAAAGCACCAATGTCTGTGTCAAAACCGGCGGATCTCGGGTAGGCGGTCCCGAACTGTGCATCTAAGGCGGATGGTAACAGGAGGCAGGGGACACGATGTTTACCCAGGTTCGGGCCCTCTCGATGGAGTTAAAACCCTATGTCCTGCTTGATTGATCTTGATGATATGAGTATTACAAGAGTTGATTTACCACGAGATCGTAGAGGCTAAACCCTAGAAGCTAGCCTATGGTATGATTGTCTGTTGTCCTACGGACTAAACCCCCCGGTTTATATAGACACCGGAGGGGGCTAGGGTTACACAGAGTCGGTTACAAGGGAGGAGATCTACGTATCCGTATTGCCAAGCTTGCCTTCCACGCCAAGGAAAGTCCCATCCAGACACGGGACGAAGTCTTCAATCTTGTATCTTCATAGTCCAACAGTCCGGCCAAAAGATATAGTCCGGCAGTCTGGAGACCCCCTAATCCAGGACTCCCTCAGTAGGTATGGTGGACTCATATGGAATAACATTGGGGTTTATGGGATTGGATGCACAAGCAGTATTCCCGCTTAGTACAGGTGAAGGCTAGAAAAAGACTGGGAAGCGACCAGCCAGAGAGCGACAACAGTCATGAACATGCATTAAAATTAATCAACACCGAATGCAAGCATGAGTAGGATATAATGCACCATGAACATAAATATCGTAGAGGCTATGTTGATTTTGTTTCAACTACATGCATGAACATGTGCCAAGTCAAGCCACTCGAATCGTTCAAAAGAGGGTACCACCCTATCATACCACATCACAACCATTTTAATAGCATGTTGGCACGCAAGGTAAACCATTATAAGCTCCTAGCTAATTAAGCATGGCATAAGAAACTATAATCTCTAATTGGCATTGCAAACATGTTTATTCATAATAAGCTGAATCAGGAACGATGAATGATACGTCCATTTTGCATCATGCTTTTATATCAATATTTATTGCATTATGGGCTGTTATTACACATTATGACACAATACTTATGCCCATTATCTCTTATTTTACAAGGTTTACATAAAGAGGGAGAATACCGACAGCTGGGATTCTGGGCTGGAAAAGGAGCAAATATTAGAGACCTATTATGCACAGCTCCAAAAGTCCTGAAACTTCACGGAAGTCATTTTCAGAATATATAAAAAATACTGAGCGCAAGAAGTTCACCAGGGGGGCCACACCCTGCCCACGAGGGTGGGGGGCGCGCCCCCTACCTCGTGGGCCCCCTGGTGGCCCTCCGATGCCCATCTTCTGCTATATGGAGTCTTTCAATGAGGAAAAAATCATAAGCCAACTTTTGGGACGAGACTCCGCCGCCACGAGGCGGAACCTTGGCGGAACCAATCTAGGGCTCCGGCGGAGCTGTTCTGCCGGGGAAACTTCCCGCCGGAAGGGGGAAATCATCGCCATCATCATCGCCAACGATCCTCTCATCGGGAGGGGGTCAATCTCCATCAACATCTTCACCAGCACCATCTCCTTTCAAACCATAGTTCATCTCTTGTATCCAATTCTTGTCTCTAAGTCCGGGATTGGTACCTGTGGGTTGCTAGTAGTGTTAATTACTCCTTGTAGTTGATGCTAGTTGGTTTATTTGGTGGAAGATCATATGTTCAGATCCTATATGCATATTAATACCCCTCTGATTATGAACATGAATATTCTTTGTGAGTAGTTACGTTTGTTCCTGAGGACATGGGAGAAGTCTTGCTATTAGTAGTCATGTGAATTTGGTATTCGTTCGATATTTTGATGAGATGTATGTTGTCTCTCCTCTAGTGGTGTTATGTGAACGTCGACTACATGACACTTCACCATTATTTGGGCCTAGAGGAAGGCATTGGGAATTAATAAGTGGATGATGGGTTGCTAGAGTGACAGAAGCTTAAACCCCAGTTTATGCGTTGCTTCGTAAGGGGCTAATTTGGATCCATATGTTTCATGCTATGGTTAGGTTTAACTTAATACTTTTGTTGTAGTTGCGGATGCTTGCAATAGAGGTTAATCATAAGTGGGATGCTTGTCCAAGTAAGGACAGTACCCAAGCACCGGTCCACCCACATACCAAATTATCAAAGTACCAAACGCGAATCACATGAACGTGATGAAACCTAGCTTGACGATAATTCCCATGTGTCCTCGGGAGCACTTTTCTCTATATAAGAATTTTTCCAGGCTTGTCCTTTGCTACAAAAAGGATTGGGCCACCTTGCTGCACTTTATTTACTTGTGTTACTTGTTGCTCATTACAAATTATCTTATCACAAAACTATCTGTTACCTATAATTTCAGTGCTTGCAGAGAATACCTTGCTGAAAACCGCTTATCATTTCCTTCTGCTCCTCGTTGGGTTCGACACTCTTATTTATCGAAAGGACTAGGATAGATCCCCTATACTTGTGGGTCATCAAGACTCTTTTCGGACGCCGTTGCCGGGGAGTGAAGCGCCTTTGGTAAGGAAAAATTTATATAGTGTGCTGAAATTTACTGTCACTTGTTACTATGGAAAGTAATCCTCTGAGGGTCTTGTTAGGGGTATCTTCACCCCGACCAGAAGAGCAAAGAGTTGCTCCTCAACCGATTGAACCTACTGAAAATGAAAATGTCTACTTTGATATTCCTTCGGGTATGATAGAAAAACTGATAGCTAAGCCTTTTGCAGGAGATGGAACATTACATCCCGATGAGCACCTAATATATGTGGATGAAGTTTGTGGATTATTTAAGCTTGCAGGTGTGCCCGATGATGTTATCAAGAAGAAGGTCTTCCCTTTATATTTGGAGGGAGACGCATTGACATGGTATAGGCTATGTGATGATATGGGATCATGGAACTACAAACGATTGAAATTGGAATTTCATCAAAAGTTTTATCCTATGCATCTTGTTCATCGTGATCACAATTATATATATAATTTTTGGCCTCGCGAAGGAGAAAGCATCACTCAAGCTTGGGGGAGGCTTAAATCAATGTTATATTCATGCCCCAATCATGAGCTCTCTAGAGAAATGATTATCCAAAATTTATATGCTCGGCTTTCTGATAACAACCGCACCATGCTCGATACTTCTTGTGCTAGCTCTTTTATGATGAAGACTATTGAATTCAAATGGGATTTATTGGAAATAATTAAACACAACTCTGAAGATTGGGACCTCAATGAAGGTAAGAAGTCAGGTATGATATCTAAGTTTGATTGTGTTAAATCTTTTATGGATACCGATGTTTTTCGTAAATTTAGCACTAAATATGGACTTGACTCTGAAATAGTAGCTTCTTTCTATGAATCTTTTGCTAGTCATGTTGATCTCCCTAGGGAGAAGTGCTTTAAATATCATCCTCTCATAGAAGTAAAAGTAGCTGCACCTATTAAAGTTGAAGAAAAGACTGTCACTTATAATGATCCTATTGTTCCTACTGCTTATGTTGAGAAACCACCTTTTCCTGTTAGGATAAAAGATCACGATAAAGCTTCAACTATGGTTCGTAAAAGAAATATTAGAACTTATACACATCCTGAGCAAGTTAAAGTTGAACCTAATATTGCTATTGTAAAGGATCTCTTGGCTGATAATATTGATGGGCATGTTATTTATTTCTGTGATGAAACTGCTAGAATTGCTGAACCTTGTGCTAAAGATAAACATAGACCTGTGGTAGGCATGCCTGTTATCTCTGTTAAAATAGGAGATCATTGTTATCATGGCTTATGTGATATGGGTGCCAGTGCTAGTGCTATACCTCATGACTTATACAAAGAATTATGCATGATACTGCACCTGCTGAGATAGAAGATATTGATGTCACAATTAAACTTGCCAATAGAGATACTATTTCACCAATTGGAATTGTTAGAGATGTTGAAGTCTTGTGTGGGAAAGTTAAATATCCTGCTGATTTTCTTGTTCTTGGTTCCCCACAAGATAGCTTTTGTCCCATTATATTTGGTAGACCCTTCTTGAACATGGTTAATGCTAAGATAGATTGCGAAAAAGATGTTGTTACTATTGGTTTAGGTGATATGTCTCATGAATTTAATTTCTCTAAATTTCGTGGACAACACCGTGAAGAGGAATTGCCTAGTAAAGATGAAATTATTGGTCTTGCTTCTATTGCCGTGCCTCCTAGTGATCCTTTAGAAAAGTATTTGCTAGACCATGAAAATGATATGTTTATGAATGAAAGAAGGGAAATAGATGAAGTATTCTTTAAACAGGAACCCATCCTGAAACACAATTTGCCTATTGAAATCCTAGGGGATCCTCCTCCACCCAAGGGTGATCCCGTGTTTGAGCTCAAACCGTTACCTGATACTCTTAAATATGCTTATCTTGATGAGAAAAAGATATATCCTGTTATTATTAGTGCTAACCTTTAAGAGCATGAAGAAGAGAGATTATTGAAAACTTTGAAGAAGCACCGTGCTGCTATTGGATATACTCTCGATGATCTTAAGGGCATTAGTCCCACACTATGTCAACACAAAATAAATTTGGAGAAAGATGCCAAACCAGTTCGTGATCACCAACGACGGTTGAATCCTAAGATGAAAGAAGTGGTAAGAAAGGAAATACTAAAGCTCCTTGAGGCAGGTATAATTTATCCCGTTGCTGATAGTCAGTGGGTAAGTCATGTCCATTGTGTCCCTAAAAAGGGAGGTATTATTGTCGTTCCTAATGATAAAGATGAATTGATTCCGCAAAGAATTATTATAGGTTATAGGATGGTAATTGATTTCCGCAAATTAAATAAGGCTTATTGGGCTATTAAAGAGCTCAATTATGATTTCAAACTTGCCGGTGAGAAAAGGTTATTTGACATTAGCTCACTTGATGAATGGAGAACCCAAGCCTATGAGAATGCCAAATTGTTTAAAGAAAATGTTAAAAGATGGCATGACAAAAGAATACAAAAACGTGAGTTTAATGTAGGTGATTATGTATTGCTATACAACTCTCATTTAAGATTTTTTGCAGGAAAACTTCTCTCTAAATGGGAAGGTCCTTACGTTATCAAGGAGGTCTATCGCTCCGGTGCCATAAAAATCAACAACTTCGAAGGCACAAATCTGAAGGTGGTGAACGGTCAAAGAATTAAACATTATATCTCAGGTAATCCTATAAATGTTGAAACTAATGTTATTGAAACCGTAACCCCGGAGGAATACATAAGGGACACTTTCCGGAACGTTTCAGACTCCGAAAAGGAATAGGTATGTGGTACGGTAAGTAAACCGACTCCAAAACAGTTCTAATGGCAATTTTCTTCCGTTTTGGAATATTTAGAAAAATAGAAAAATAAGAAGTAGTCCGGGAAGGACACGAGGGCTCCACAAGGGTGGAGGGCGCGCCCTACCCCCCTGGGCGCGCCCCCTACCTCGTGGGCACCTCGTGTGCTCTCCAGCTCCGTTTTCTTACACATTACGTATTTTGGTCGATAAAAATTCATTATATAATCTCCCAGAGGTTTTGACTCCCATATCACGCAAATATCTCTCGTCTTTGTTTCGAGTTGTTGTTGCTGCAGATTAGAGCAAGATGTCTTCGCAAGAGTCAGTTGGGGAGAGCCGGGTGTCTCATCCGGCACCGAGATCAATGACAAACAACAATGTTGACCACTTTGGGCCAGCAACGGAGGAAGAGATGGAGGCTGATTTGAAGAGGATAGATGCCATGGAGGAGGATCAAGAAGTCACTTCCCGCTTCCGAGCTGGATTCACAATGGGGGAACTGCAGAGCTCGGCTATTCCAAACTCGGTTATCCCTTCCAATGTTAGATTTCTTTCTTATGAGAATATGAAAAGGAGTGTCACTGGTTCTCCCACAGCTATGCAGCACCCTTGGGTGCAGGGAGCTTTGGCTGTTACAGGAAAACATCGAAAGGAAATAATGGACCTAGGGCAGCAAGTCAATAAGCTCGAGGAGGAGAATTGTATCCCGAGGGGCATCATCGCCAATAATATCACATCACCATCCCTGAAAAGAGAGATATAATCACATGGTTACGGGCACTCCCCTTGGCAACTGCCAAGCTTGGGGGAGTGCCCTGGTATCGTATCACCATCACTTTTATCTTTATCGTTTTTCTTAGTTTGATCCTTTTGGTAATATCTTGATCTAGTAGTATAAAGTTTTAGTATGATCTAGTTGTGAGTTTTGCTTTATGATCCTTCTATGTAATCGAGTCCGTGAGCTATATATAATAAAGATTAGTATTGAGTCAAGGGCTTGATTATTTTGCCATGATCTTGAGTGAATAAAATAAAGAGAAAGAATAAAAAGAAATAAAAGAGATCATATGGATCTTATGGAGAGTAATGAGATCACATATAAAGAGTATGATGATTAAAAGTTGTTCAGAGTTGACAAACATAGTTTTGTTCATCGTTGCAATTAATAGGAAGTAATAAAGAAAGAGAGGTCTTCACATATAAATATACTATCTTGGACATCTTTTATGATTGTGAGCACTCATTAAAATATGACATGCTAAAGAGTTGACATTGGACAAGGAATACAACGTAATGGGTTATGTTTTCTTACATCTGAGATAAATTATATTGTCATGGATCATCCAACATGATTGAGCTTGCCTTTCCCCCTCATGCTAGCCAAATTCCTTGCACGAAGTAGAGATGCTACTTGTGCTTCTAAACACCCTTAAACCAGTTTTGCCATAAGAGTCCACTATACCTACCTATGGATTGAGTAAGATCCTCCAAGTAAGTTGTCATCGGTGCAAGCAATAAAAATTGCTCTCTAAATATGTATGACTTATTAGTGTGGGAGAAAATAAGCTTTATACGATCGTGTGATATGGAAGAAATAAAAGCGACGGAGTGCATAATAAAGGTCCATATCACAAGTGGCAATATAAAGTGACGTTCTTTCGTATTAAGATTTTGTGCATCCAACCATAAAAGCGCATGACAACCTCTGCTTCCCTCTGCGAAGGACCTATCTTTTACTTTTATCTCCTACCTCGCATAAGAGTCATGGTGATCTTCACCCTTCCTTTTCAAATTTTATCTTTTGGCAAGCACATCATGTTGGAAAGATCCTGGTATATATGGCTAATTGGATGTGAGTTTTCATGAACTATTATTGTTCACATTACCCTTAAGGTAAAAGGTTGGGAGGCAAAACTATAAGCCCCTATCTTTCTCTGTGTCTGATTAAAACTCCATACCCATAAGTATTGCGTGAGTGTTAGCAATTGTGAAAGACTATATGATAGTTGAGTATGTGGACTTGCTGGAAAGCTCTTATATTGACTCTTTCCTATGTTATGATAAATTGCAATTGCTCCAATGACTGAGATTATAGTTTGTTAGTTTTCAATGAAGTTTATGATTCATACTTGAAAACGTGATTTAATTGTTACTCTAGCATAAGAGATCATATGACAAGAATTATATAAGTTGCTGTTCTAAGAATGATCATGATGCCCTCATGTCCGTATTTTATTTTTATCGACACCTCTATCTCTAAACATGTGGACATATTTTTCGATTTCGGCTTTCGCTTGAGGACAAGCAAGGTCTAAACTTGGGGGAGTTGATACGTCCATTTTGCATCATGCTTTTATATTGATATTTATTGCATTATGGGCTGTTATTACACATTATGTCACAATACTTATGCATATTCTCTGTTATTTTACAAGGTTTACATAAAGAGGGAGAATGCCGGCAGCAGGGATTTTGGGCTGGAAAAGGAGCAAATATTAGAGACCTATTCTGCACAGCTCCAAAAGTCCTGAAACGTCACGGAAGTCATTTTCAGAATATATAAAAAATACTGAGCGCAAGAAGTTCACCAGGGGGCCACACCCTGCCCACGAGGGTGGGGGCGCGCCCTACCCCCTGGGCGCGCCCCGTACCTCGTGGGCCCCCTGGTGGCCCTCCGATACCCATCTTCTGCTATATGGAGTCTTTCGATGAGGAAAAAATCATAAGCCAGCTTTCGGGACGAGACTCCGCTGCCACGAGGCGGAACCAATCTAGGGCTCCGGCGGAGCTGTTCTGCTGGGGAAACTTCCCTCTGGGAGGGGGAAATCATCGCCATCGTCATCACCAACGATCCTCTCATCGGGAGGGGGACAATCTCCATCAACATCTTCACCAACACCATCTCCTCTCAAACCCTAGTTCATCTCTTGTATCTAATTCTTGTCTCTAAGTCCGGGTTTGGTACCTATGGGTTGCTAGTAGTGTTAATTACTCCTTGTAGTTGATGCTAGTTGGTTTATTTGGTGGAAGATCATATGTTCAGATCCTATATGCATATTAATACCCCTCTGATTATGAACATGAATATGCTTTGTGAGTAGTTACGTTTGTTCCTAAGGACATGGGAGAAGTATTGCTATTAGTAGTCATGTGAATTTGGTATTCGTTCGATATTTTGATGAGATGTATGTTGTCTCTCCTCTAGTGGTGTTATGTGAACGTCGACTACATGACACTTCACCATTATTTGGGCCTAGAGGAAGGCATTGGGAATTAATAAGTAGATGATGGGTTGCTAGAGTGACAGAAGCTTAAACCCCAGTTTATGCGTTGCTTCGTAAGGGGCTGATTTGGATCCATATATTTCATGCTATGGTTAGGTTTAACTTAATACTTTTGTTGTAGTTGCGGATGCTTGCAATAGAGGTTAATCATAAGTGGGATGCTTGTCCAAGTAAGGACAGTACCCAAGCACCGGTCCACCCACATACCAAATTATCAAAGTACCGAACGCGAATCATATGAACGTGATGAAACCTAGCTTGACGATAATTCCCATGTGTCCTCGGGAGCGCTTTTCTCTATATAAGAATTTGTCCAGGCTTGTCCTTTGCTACAAAAAGGATTGGGCCACCTTGCTGCACTTTATTTACTTTTGTTACTTGTTGCTCGTTACAAATTATCTTATCACAAAACTATCTGTTACCTATAATTTCAGTGCTTGCAGAGAATACCTTGCTGAAAACCGCTTATCATTTCCTTCTGCTCCTCGTTGGGTTCGACACTCTTACTTATCGAAAGTACTATGATAGATGCCCTATACTTGTGGGTCATCATTGAACTAATCATATTTACAAAAACAAGAGAGGTCGAGTTCATACCAGCTTCTCCCATCTCAATCAGTCCATCATATATCGTCATAATTGCCTTTCACTTGCACGATCGAATGATGTGAATAATAATAACAGTGCACGTGCATTGGACTAAGCTGGAATCTGCGAGCATTCAATAAACAGGAGAAGACAAGGCAATATGGACTCTTTTGTCAGATCAACAATAATGCATATAAGAGCCACTTTAACAATTTAATTATGGTCTTCTCCTATTGACCCCCAAAGAAAAGAAGAGAAATAAAACTATTTACACGGGAAAGCTCCCAACAAGCAAAAGAAGAACAGGAAATCTTTTTGGGTTTTATTTTTAATTACTACTACAAGCATGGAAATTAAAACTAGCTAAAAGCTACAACTATTTTTTTTGGTTTTTCTTAAGGTGTGTTAAACACACAAGAAGAAAGCATAAAAAGAGAAAATAAACTAGCATGGATATTACAATGAAAAAGTATGAGCACCGACATCTAGCAATGAGTGTGTGAACATGAATGTAATGTCGGTGAGAAATACGTACTCCCCCAAGCTTAGGCTTTTGGCCTAAGTTGGTCTATGGCCACGGGTGGCCTGGAGGATATCCATAGTAATAGTTGGGGTCGTACTGAGAAGAAGCCTCGGATTGCCACTGATTGGCAATCACCTCCGGATCCCACTGATAATCAGACTGTCGTGGGGGATAATATTGTGATTCCGGCTCTGGCTCTGTAGCTGATGTAGGGTTCCAGTAGGTGTGAATGGCCTCCAACGAAACAAGGTACTTGCCTGCAGATAAATCAAACAAGGAAGGAGCAGGCAAGGTAATAGTCTTAGGATGATTTTTACCAAATATTAATTTGTACTTAAGATCCTTTTCCCTATTCTTAATAATAAAATCATGTGCTACCATACTCTTATAATCTAAGTAAACAGGAGGCAACAACTTTTCTTCCTTCTCATAATGCCTAATAGGTATGTTAAAATGTGTAGCAAGGCGCGAGGCGAAGATGCCTCCAAGGATGGGGCCCTTGGTACGGTTAAGATTTAACCGCTTTGCAGTAATAGCGCCCATGCTGAATGTATCATCACGGAATAAGGCATGGCACAAAATAACAATATCAGGGGCACTCAGGTTTCCACATTTTTCGCGCCCAATCAAGCATATACTAGCAAATATAGCAAAGTAACGCAGAACAGGGAAGTGTATGCTAGTAATTCGTGCGTCGGAAACCTTCCTCCTTTCCCCTACAGTAATGGTATCAATGAACCCATCCACATCGTCACGATGTGGTTCCTCTACACTGCCCTCAAAAGGGATCAGACAAACCCGACAAAAGTCACGAAGTGACATCTCCTTATGCTCATCATATAAATAAAATTCCACCGTAGGTGGTGAGCTCCTAGCATGGAAATGAAAGTTTTGCACAAAGATATTGGTGAGTAAGAGATACTGTTCGCGTTGGTCTTGGAGGAAGGCGGTGAGACCTATATTCTCAGCCAACTCAAGAAATCATTATAAATCCCGGCTGCTCTCAAGAAATTATCACAAGGCCATTTACATGACTGGACCTCCGTGGTGCGAGGGAGATTATACTTGGGCCTCTTACCCTCCTCACTTTGCTTATCCTTCGAGCTTCGGCTCGATGAGCCCCTAAAAAATCTCTTCATCTTTTTCTGAAAATTTCTGAAATTTTAGTAACTTCAAAATAAAAGTGAACCAAACTCAACAATATTGATAGCAACTACTCCTACAAGTGCCTAGAGGAAATATCATGCATCAAAACTACTTTTGACCACATAAATTTGACATGCAAGCTCAAGTACAGGGTCACCTAAGCAGCAAAAATATGCAATGAATAAAGCACTAGAACAAAAACTAATTGGACCATTGGAGGAGTTACATACCAAGGAACAAACCCCCAAAGCAGTTTTGTGAGAGATGCTTTGAGCAAGGAGATCGAAAATCGCAGCAAAATGAGCTAGAACTCGTGCTTGAGCTGGCTGGTGATTTTTTTGGGAGGAAGAAGAAGTGTATGGATGCAGGAATAAGTGGAGGGGAGCCACCATGGGCCCACGAGGCAGGGGGCGCGCCTTGGACCCTCATGGGCAGGTGCCAGCTCCCCCTGCTGTGTTCTCAGTGCCAAATATTCTCAAATATTTCAGAAAAAATCATATTAAATTGGCAGGGCATTTAGAGAACTTTTATTTTCGGGGTATTTTTATATTGCATGAATAATTCAGAAAACAGACAGAAATTACCATTTTTGCTGTATTTAAACTAAATAACAGAAAGTAAAAAGAGGGTACAGAGAGTTGTGTTTTCTAAATTCATCCATCTCATGCTCATCAAAAGGAATCCACTAACAAGGTTGATCAGGTCTTGTTAACAAACTCATTCCGAATAACATGGAACCGGAGAGTTTTCGAATAACACTAGGTTACCTCAACGGGGATATGCACATCCCCAACAATAACAATATCATATTTCTTCTTGACAGTAGGAAGAGATAATTCAAAGCCTCCAATAGTGATTTTTGAAAATTTTCCAATAGAGTTTATACTGTGGACTTGAGGTTGTTTCCTCAGAAAGTGTACCGTATGCTCATTACCATTAACATGAAAAGTGACATTGCCTTTGGTGCAATCAATAACAGCCCCTGCAGTATTCAAAAAAGGTCTTCCAAGAATAATAGACATACTATCGTCCTCGGGAATATCAAGACTAAAAAAGTACGTTAAAATAGTAACATTTGCAACCACAACAGGCACATCCTCACAAATACCGACAGGTATAGAAGTTGATTTATCAGCCATTTGCAAAGATATTTCAGTAGGTGTCAACTTATTCAAATCAAGTCTACGATATAAAGAGAGAGGCATAACACTAACACCGGCTCCAAGATCACATAAAGCAGTTTTAACATAGTTTCTTTTAGTGGAGCATGGTATAGTTGGTACTCCGAGATCTCCTAGTTTCTTAGGTATTCCACCTTTAAAAGTATAATTAGCAAGCATGGGGGAAATTTCAGCTTCTGGTATCTTTCTTTTATTAGTAACAATATCTTTCATGTACTTAGCATAAGGATTCATTTTAAGCATATCAGTCAAACGCATACGCAAAAAGATAGGTCTAATCATTTCAGCAAAGCGCTCAAAATCCTCATCATCCTTTTTCTTGGATGGCTTAGGAGGAAAGGGTATGGGTTTCTGAACCCAAGGCTCTCTTTCCTTACCGTGTTTCCTAGTAACAAAGTCTCTCTTATCATAATGTTGATTCTTTGATTGTGGGTTATCAAGATCAACATCAGGTTCAATCTCTACATCATTGTCATTACTAGGTCGAGCATCAACATGAACATCATCATTAATATTTTCATTAGGTTCATGTTCATTACCATATTGTGTTTCAGCATCAGAAATAGAAATATCATTGGGATTCTCAGGTGGTTCAGCAATAGGTTCACTAGAAGCATGCAAAGTCCTATCTTTTTTCTTTTTCTTCCTTTTAGAAGGACTAGGTGCATCTATATTATTTCTCTGAGAATCTTGCTCAATTCTCTTAGGGTGGCCTTCAGGATACAAAGGTTCCTAGGTCATCTTACCAGTTCTAGTAGCCACTCTAACAGCATAGTCGTTATTCTTACTATTCAATTCATTGAGCAAATCATTTTGAGCTTTAAGTACTTGTTCTACTTGAGTGGTAACCATAGAAGCATGTTTACTAATGAGTTTAAGTTCACCTTTAACTCTAGACATATAATCACCCAAGTGTTCAATCATATAAGCATTTTGTTTCAATTGTCTACCAAAATAAGCATTGAAGTCTTCTTGCTTAACCATAAAGTTATCAAACTCATCCAAACATTGGCTAGCAAACTTAGTAGGAGGGATTTCAGCTTTATCATATCTGTAGAGAGAATTTACCTTTACTACCTGTGTCGGGTTATCAAGACCATGTGTTTCTTCAATAGGTGATAGATTAAGACCATATATTTCTTCAACAGTCGGTAAATTAAGACCATGCATTTCTTCAATAGGAGGTAAATTCTTAACATCTTCAGCTTTAATACCCTTTTCTTTCATGGATTTCTTTGCCTCTTGCATATCTTCACGACTGAGAAATAGAACACCCCTTTTCTTCGGAGTTGGTTTAGGAATAAGCTCAGGAGTTGGCTCAGGAGCTGGCTTGGGAAGTGTCCAATTATTTTCATTTTTCAACATATTATTCAATAGAATTTTAGCTTCATCTGTTGTTCTTTCCCTGAAAACAGAATCAGCACAACTGTCCAGGTCGTCTCTGGAAGCATCGGTTAGTCCATTATAAAAGATATTAAGTATTTAATTTTTCTTAAGAGGATGATCAGGCAAAGCATTAAGTAATTGGAGAAGCCTCCCCAAGCTTGTGGGAGACTCTCTTCTTCAATTTGCACAAAATTATATATATCCCTTAAGGGAGCTTGTTTCTTATGAGCAGGGAAATATTTAGCAGAGAAGTAATAAATCATATCCTGGGGACTACGCACACAACCAGGATCAAGAGAATTAAACCATATCTTAGCATCACCCTTTAACGAGAACATATATATTTTAAGGATATAAAAGTAGCGAGTTCTCTCATCATTAGTGAACAGGGTGGCTATATCATTTAATTTAGTAAGATGCGCCACAACAATTTCAGATTCATAGCCATAAAACGGATCAGATTCAACCAAAGTAATTATATGAGATTCAATAGAGAATTCATAATCCTTATCAGTAACAAAGATAGGTGAAGTAGCATAAGCAGGATCATATTTCATTCTAGCATTCAGAATTTTTTGTTTAAGCTTAGCTAATAATTTCTTAAGATCACTTCTATCATTGCATGCAAAAAAGTCTTTTTTAGTTTCTTCATCCATAACATAGCCCTCAGGCACAATAGGTAATTCATATTTATTGGGAGAGCCTTCATCATCACTTTCATCAATATTATCAGTTTCAATAATTTCATTCTCTATAGGCCTAGCAAGTTGTTCATCAAGAAATTCACCAAGTGGCACATTAGTATCAAGCATAGAAGTAGTTTCATTATAAGTATCATGCATAGCAGAAGTGGCATCATCAATAATATGCGACATATCAGAATTAATAGCAGAAGCAGGTTTAGGTGTCGCAAGCTTACTCAAAACATAAGGTGAATTAAGTGCACAGCTAGATGGCAGTTCCTTACCTCCCCTCGTAGTTGAGGGATAAATTTTTGTTTACGTGTCTTTGAAGTTCTTCATAGTGACCAGCAGATATAAATCCCAAGTCACTCAAAGAATAGAGCTATACTCCCTGGCAACAGCGCCAGAAAATAGTCTTGATAACCCACAAGTATAGGGGATCGCAACAGTTTTCGAGGGTAGAGTATTCAACCCAAATTTATTGATTCGACACAAGGGGAGCCAAAGAATATTCTCAAGTATTAGCAGCTGAGTTGTCAATTCAACCACACCTGGAAACTTAATATCTGCAGCAAAGTGTTTAGTAGCAAAGTAATATGATAGTAGTGGTAACCATAGCAAAAGTAACGGTAGCAAAAGTAATGTTTTTGGTATTTTGTAGTGATGATAACAATAGCAACGGAAAAGTAAATAAGCGAAGAACAATATATGGAAAGCTCGTAGGCAATGGATCAGTGATGGAGAATTATGTCGGATGTGGTTCATCATGTAACAGTCATAACATAGGGTGACATAGAACTAGCTCCAATCCATCAATGTAATGTAGGCATGTATTCCGAATATTGTCATACGTGCTTATGAAAAAGAACTTGCATGGCATCTTTTGTCCTACCCTCCCGTGGCAGCGGGGTCCTAACGGAAACTAAGGGATATTAAGGCCTCCTTTTAATAGAGTACCAGACCAAAGCATTAACACATAGTGAATACATGAACTCCTCAAACTACGGTCATCACCGGGAGTGGTCCCGATTATTGTCACTTCGGGGTTGCCGGATCATAACACATAGTAGGTGACTATAGACTTGCATGATAGGATTAAGAATTTGCATATATTCATGAAAACATAATAGGTTCAGATCTGAAATCATGGCACTCGGGCCCTAGTGACAAGCATTAAGCATAGCAAAGTCATAGCAACATCAATCTCAGAACATAGTGGATACTAGGGATCAAACCCTAACAAAACTAACTCGATTACATGATAAATCACATCCAACCCATCACCGTCCAGCAAGCCTACGATGAAATTACCCAGCACGGCAATGAGCATCATGAAATTGGTGATGGAGGATGGTTGATGATAACGACGGCGACGGATTCCCCTCTCCGAAGCCCCGAACGGACTACAGATCAGCCCTCCCGAGAGAGTTTAGGGCTTGGCGGCGGCTCCGTATCGTAAAACGCGATGAATCTTTTTTCTCTGATTTTTTTTCTCCCCGAACACGAATATATGGAGTTGGAGTTGAGGTTGATGGAGCTCCAGGGGGCCCACAAGGCAGGGGGCGCGCCCCCCACCCTCGTGGCTAGGGTGTGGGCCCCCTGGCCTTGATTCTTTGCCAGTATTTTTTATTATTTCCAAAAATAATCTCCGTGGAGTTTTAGGTCATTCCGAGAACTTTTGTTTCTGCACATAAATAACACCATGGCAATTCTGCTGAAAACAACGTCAGTCCGGGTTAGTTTCATTCAAATCATGCAAATTAGAATCCAAAACAAGGGCAACAGTGTTTGGAAAAGTAGATACGACAGAGACGTATCATTGCTCCAGGGATGTTCGGGATGGAGAAGCAGGAGGGGAACGTCAAGGCGCCTAGTGTGGAGCTAGCTCAGGTCCATGTGCGCTACTCCGACCACTTCCGGGAAGGAGAAAGAGGATGAGCTCATGTCATGCACTTTGTTGCTAGTGTCGGTGATGGGAGAAGGATGAGGTGATGCAAATTCGGTTGGTCAAGGGCCACACAAAGGTATTGTAAAAAATTTCCTCATGTAAGAGACGAAACAAGGCTAAGCGGACATTGACGACAGGAAAAGGCCAATCCCTTTTGTTACCCATGTTGATGCAATGTCCTCTTTTTAGTGGGGCGCTTTCGCCTCGTTTAGATCCAGTTGGCGACGTCCTTCATGCTAGGTACGGGGAGCTCCTATCTGATGGTTGTGGGTCAAATAGCCCTTTAATGCTTACATTGGTCAGCCCAATATGTCCCGTGTATGGAGAACATTTCTAATTCTTGTGAAGACAAATCAGTTTTCTACCCAGGTTCTGGAACCCAGTTCCGCATATATTTGGTACTAAGGGTATGTTTGGTTTAAGCCCCAGATTGCTACACCAAAATTTTGGTATAACCAATGTCAGGGCATGACCAAAATTTTGATAAGCAATTCTTGTTTGGATTGTAGCCATCGAAAAAGCTGCCCACAAATGCACATGCATGCTAATCGTGCGAGGGCCCACTAAGTAACTATCGGACAAAGAATCTGCAGCCTAGTTGCATGCACCACAGTAATAAAAAAGATAAAACTACCTGGGACCCACCAAAACAGAGAGGGCAAAAGGTGCGCCAATTTTTTGGCGGAGCTTCTCCGCGTCCTCAGCTCGCCAACTCGTTGGCCAAAATTACACATGCGATTGGCGGCTGCCGTTGGCACGCCGATTTTTTGGCACCAATCCAAACGAGACCCAAAGTCTGTGGGCAAGCCAAAATTTTGGTATGGTATGTTTTGGCTGTCATCCAAACGCACCCTAAATCATAATCCAAACCATTGCGACACTAGCTAAGACATTTGTGGTAGATCAGTGAAATATGCCCAGCACTCTACGAAAATCTGGATGAAACTTAATGTATGCAAACTGTTCCATAGAATGTGAAATTTGGGATGGAGCATGGCAGAATGCTAAAATAGTTGCATAGAAGTATCAGCACCTTTCATGATTGAACATTCAAACTTTGTCAAAATATATGTTGAAAATGCAAGGAGTAGCCTTTTCGTTCTTGCATTTTCTTTTGGGAACCCTTCTTGCATTTCTATCTCAATATATTGGTATAATTGTCTTGTACGAAATGAGAACCTAGGAATATTTATCGGGCAAGTTAAAATACAAATATATTCGTATGTCGCAGTCACCAGCAATGCAACTTGCGAAGCTGGGATTGGTGTCCAGAATGTCAACTTAGTTCCATCGAAACGTATCAAACTGTCCAAACAGACAAGAAAGAGAACATACGGTGGACAACAAGGGGCCAGACATGGCGTCCCCCACAGCTCTCGCCGTCCTCGTGTTTGCAGTGCTCATCGTCCCGTTCCCGCCGATAACTTCCGCAAACCACAATCATGGCTTCCGCGCCTCCCTCACTCGCATGCGCCAACAATTCAGCAACTACTCCGCCGCGGTACACGGCGACACGCACCGCCTGGCTTTCCTCGCGCGCGCTCCAACGACGAACGCCACGACCACCCTTGCCCTCCAGGCGCTGGTCGAGAACGGCGCCGGAGCGTACCACATGAGCTTGTCCATCGGCACGCCGGCGCTCACCTTCCCTGCCATCCTCGACACCGGCAGCGACCTGGTCTGGACGCAGTGCGCGCCGTGCACCCAGTGCTTCCCGCAGCCGACGCCGCTGTACGACCCGGCGGGCTCCTCCACCTTCTCCAAGCTCCCGTGCGCGAGCCCGCTCTGCCAGTCCATGCCGAGCCCCTTCCGCGCCTGCAACGCCAGCGGCTGTGCCTACGACTACCGCTACGTCGTCGGCTTCACCGCCGGCCGCCTCGCCACGGAGACGCTCACCGTCGGCGACGCCACGTTCCGCGACGTCACGTTCGGGTGCAGCACGGCGAACGGCGGGCACATGGACAACGCGTCGGGCATCGTGGGGCTCGGGCGCAGCCCGCTGTCCCTCGTGTCGCAGCTCGGCATCGGCCGGTTCTCCTACTGCCTCCGCTCGGATTCGGAGGCCGGCGCCAGCCCGATACTGTTCGGCTCCCTGGCCAGCGTGACAGGCGACAACGTCCAGTCCACGCCGTTCGTCCGGAACCCCGCGGTGCCGGTGCGACGCGCCCCGTACTACTACGTGAACATCACCGGCGTCACGGTCGGCGCGACAGGCCTCCCGGTCGCGCCCAGCACGTTCGGCTTCACGCGCGCCGGCGCGGGTGGCGTGATCGTCGACTCCGGCACGACCTTCACGTACTTTGCCGAGGCGGGGTACGCGATGCTGAGGCAGGCGTTCCTCTCGCAGACGGCTGGCCGGCTGACGAGAGTGAGCGGCGCCCCGTTCGACTTCGACCTGTGCTTCGAGTCAGGCGGCGACCTCGACGTCGACGCCGTGCCCGTGCCAGGTCTGGTGCTCCGTTTTGCGGGCGGCGCGGAGTACACCGTCCCGCGGCGAAGCTACTTCGACGCCGTGGACGAGCAAGGCCGTGTGGCGTGCTTGCTGGTGCTGCCGACGAGGGGCGTGTCCGTCATAGGCAACGTGATGCAGATGGACCTGCACGTACTCTACGATCTCGACGGCGGGGTGCTATCCTTCACCCCGGCTGATTGCGCTAGTGTTTGATCACGGTGTCACATTATTGATTATAATGTCGGTTCACAATTTTTATGAACTAGACGACTATATATCGACGCGGATCTTTCAAACGTGTGGCGAATGCACCTGGAATGGAAAAACAATTTTTTAAAAATAAAAAGAGTTGAAATAATTCTGATTTTTTTTTTAACAAACATGGTCTAACAGTGAAACGAAAATGTTCACTAGCTAGTTAGTAGTTACACACACTGGATGTTCATGGTAAACATAGGACCCGCTGTTTCACTGGCACATCGTTTGTCTTTCGATTCTCCTCCGCCTATGACGACTTTTGACCTAGTTTAGGAGTCGGTTCGATACATGTTTGTTAGTACTACATTATA
>NC_053023.1:226604133-226638430 GCF_003073215.2 Triticum urartu | reverse complement strand
GAGATAGCCCCTAGTCAAACCCACCTACTATATATAGCTAGTCTAACCCTAGACCAAATCCCAAATTTCTAGGGATCCATCCCACCGCCGCCACTCTCTTCCTCGGGTTCCACACCGAACCAGTAGCATTCTCCCTGATCCCAGATTCCTCTCTCGTTCAAACACCAGCCAATCCAGAGCATAGCCCCTCCTCGCCTCGATCTGGATCGAGGAGCCCGAGCCCCTGCAGCCGCCCGAGGCCTCCACGGCTTGGCCCTCCTGCCTCCTCGCCGGACTCCTCGCGCAACAGCACCTCACCAAGCCCCGCGCCGCAGCCTCCTTCTCCCCGTTCCCGATGGCCATCTCCTCCCATGTCCTGGAGCTCGCAGTCGCGAAGCTCTGCGCCGCCAAGCTCCTTCCATGGCGCCCGAGGTGCACCTCGACCCCGTCGTCGACCCAGCCGCTGCCGGCGAGTAGCAGCAACCAGCAGGCCGTCCTCGCCGTCCCTGCTCTTTCTGTCAGCCCTTCTCTTCGATTTCCTCCCGTGGCTCTCCCTCTAAGCTCTGCCCTTGCCCTCTTCTTCGCAGGAAATCGAGCCCCACAGCGACGCCATGAGCCGTCGGCCACCAAAGAGCCGTCGCCCTGCCAGGCTCGTCCCGCCGCCGGAGTTCACCTCGCCGGGAACCTCTTGCCGACGCCTCCGCCACCCAGGGACCTGCCATGGCCTCCCCTTGGAGCTTCGCGTCGCGCCCGACCTCCTCATGTGCCACCCGTGCTTCTTCCCCAGACGCCCCTGCTTCCATCCTTCAAGCCACCGCCAAACCCGCTGATGCGGCCTCCTACATCGCCGGCGTCCTCTGCATCGAAGCAGATGCAGAGGAGGACGAGCCTCTCGACCCCCCTGTTTCGCTAGCACGTTGACTACGCCCTCTTTATCGAGTCGCCAGGGCCCAGCGCCCCTCCTGCAGCCTCCCTCCCGATCTGGGCCAGGCCCACTGGGTGAGAACCCCCCTGTGCACTTTGGGCCGGCCAGATTCGGCCCAGAGTCATTTTTTAGGCTCTGGTGACTTTGTCTTTTATCCAGAGTTGGCAGTTTTATAGAATACCCCCTGTTGTTCATGCATATCATATCTCTCAAATGGTGCATCATTTCAAAACACTTTATATATGAAAAATGCTTAAAATTGTGTCTAGTTTCATAATTTGCAACTTTCATCTATGTTTAAAATCTTTAAAATGCTGTTTGTTTAAATTTGCTTAAATAACTTGCTAAAACGGTTTAAATCATAACTAAATAACCGTAGCTCCAAACCTAACAAACTTTATATGTAAATGGGGTGGAAAAATGCCTAGTTTAACATGGTGGCCTCACTTTGCATGTTTAACAACTATAAAATATGGTTTAGGGCAGAACAGTACCATAACCAAAATATGCTCATGAGGAGTTTCCGGATTTGTTGTTTGTTGTTCCCGGCCTCATTTAAACTTGACTAGATGGGTAGTTTTACTTTGCATCACCCTCTTGCCATGCTAACAACATTTAATCTTGTTCGGTACATAAACGAGATCGAACTAAGTAACTCGAATGTGGTGTTCCGTCAATATGCATCCCGTTGCATATTGAGCTCCACTTAATTTGTAGGATTGCTTGTGCATTTTGCCATGCCATGCAATGCCTCTTTAAACCGGACATGCATCATACTTGTTTGCGCATCATGTCATGCTTATGTGATGCTTTTTTACCATGTTGTTTGCTTCTTTCCGGTGTTGCTTCTTCGGGTTAGTTCCGTTAATGTCGTGTTTGTGAGGACCCATTCGACTACGTCCGTTTGTCTTCTTCATGGACTCGTTCTTCTTCCTTGCGGGATCTCAGGCAAGATGACCACACCCTCGAAATCACTTCTATCTTTGCTTGCTAGTTGCTCCCTCTTTTGCTATGCCTATGCTGTGATGCCTACCACTTGCTTATCATGCCTCCCATATTGTTGAACCAAGCCTCTAACCCACCTTGTCCTAGCAAACCGTTGTTTGGCTATGTTACCGCTTTGCTCAGCCCCTCTTATAGCGTTGTTAGTTGCAGGTGAAGATTGGAGTTTGTTCCATGTTGGAACATGGATATTTTGTTGGGATATCACAATATCTCTTATTTAATTAATGCATCTATATACTTGGTAAAGGGTGGATGGCTCGGCCTTATGCCTGGTGTTTTGTTCGACTCTTGCCTCCCTAGTTTCCGTCATATCGGTGTTGTGTTCCCGGATTTTGCGTTCCTTACGCGGTTGGGTTATAATGGGAACCCTTTGACAGTTCGCCTTGAATAAAACTCCTCCAGCAATGCCCAACATTGGTTTTACCATTCGCCACCTAGCCTTTTATTTCCCTTGGGTTCTGCAGACTCAAAGGTCATCTTTATTTAACCCCCCCCCCCGGGCCAGTGCTCCTCTGAGTGTTGGTCCAAACTAGAGCCCTGTGCAGCGCCCCCTCGGGGAAACTCGAGGTTTGGTTTTAGTTGTATGGAGAGCTCATCGGAGTGTGCCCTGAGAACGAGATATGTGCAGCTCCTATCGGGATTTGTCGGCACATTCGGGCGGTGTTGCTGGACTTGTTTTACCATTGTCGAGGATGTCTTGTAACCTGGATGCCGAGCCTGATCGGATTGTCTTGGGAGAAGGAATATCCTTCGTTGACCGTGAGAGCCTGTGATGGGCTAAGTTGGGACACCCCTGCAGGGATTTGAACTTTCAAAAGCCGTGCCTGCGGTTATGGGCAGATGGGAATTTGTTAATGTTCGGTTGTAGAAAACCTGAAGTTTATCTTAATTAAAATACATCAACCGCGTGTGTAACCGTGATGGTCTCTTCTCGGCGGAGTACGGGAAGTGAACACGGTGTTGGAGTTATGCTTGACGTAGGTTGATGAGGACATGAATACCTTAGATACGACCAAAAATATTGCATACATGCATATTTGTCAGGTGATTTATAATGCAAACTATTCAATGATCTATTTATGTTATCCAGAACAAAAATACTTCACACATTTTTGTGTTTTGTCTAATTGCAGGTGTATGGGACATTTGTACAATCCACATATGAAGATAAGGGAAAAGGAGAAGTTTAGGTTGTGTTCAAAAAGTCCTCTCACGTCACTTTTGGGCCAAGAAAAGATAGAGTCCAAGTCTCTCACGTTCTGGATTCAGATTCGGACTGCACAGACATACCTGACTCAAAACGCCAACAACTTTTTCATACGGACTCCGAATTGGGTGATTCTTTTTTTGTTGGAAACTAGATTTCGTGCTCTTTCCAACCCAATTGGATTCACCTTCAAATTCGTCTGGAGCGTTGAGTTACGGACGAAACAATCTGACGTTGCAGCAGAATCCGAGTCAAACTACAAGCCCAAAGGTGTTGCATCACCTCCACTTGGGCCCATGAGCCTTGTACGACCTAGGGTTAGTTTTAGGCTGCCTTGGGACGTCCTCCCACCTCCTTGGCCGCCACCCCTTGCTCCTATATAAGTAGATCCATCTAGTAGCTTTTTCCTGGGGATTTGTTTACTTAAAAGTTAGCCATTGCAACTTTGTGTACTTCGTTTGTGTCCAACGACCAGACCAAGACCGCTTACGGATCCCCACCATTATCAATACCTCATATATATTTGCAATATTCAGATTGCTTTATCATATTCTTGCTCGTTCTTCGATTGCTTGCAGGAATAGACCTTCGTGGTCAGGCTGACCGTGCTTCCGGCATCGTCAGTAACCTCAGGAGATTGGTTTAGCGATTGCTAAGGCGCAACGTCGTGCACGTTTGTAGTCGGATCATCAAAGTCGTCTCCACCAAATCGATAGTTATCATCTCATCGAAAGATCGGGACCCTCGCCTCTATCAAGTGGTATCAGTTTTCAGGTTGCTCGGTGAGAATTTCCAGTTTTCCTAGATTAGATTTATTTTCTTACCTATTGTCCAAGAAAAAGCCACAAAAAAGAGTTAGATCTATTCATCCTTGGTCCAAGCTAGTCTGAGCCTTTGCAATTTTCTTTTCATTGCTTGCATAGTTGAATTATCGGTTGTATCGTCGTGTCGAGTTGCTGGTCTTAGTGTCTAGTTCGTTTAGAGTTTCGAGTTCTGTTCACATTAGTCACGCCACCGCTACATCATTATCTCTTCCGCTGTCCACCACCCATCCATCAATTTCCACCACGTGTTACCCACCATTCATTGTTATAATAATAGTTGAGATCGTTCACATCTTCACTTACTCCAATCTACATCTTATCTAGTTTGTTTTGGAAAGAGGGAGAACAAAAGAGAGAAAAAAACGAGATAAAAAAAGGAGAAAAAAAAGTCAGAGAAAAAAAAGGAGAGAAAGAAAAAAAAAGTGTGAGGAAAAAAAAGAGAGAAGGAAAAAAAACAAAAAAATCGGCACAAACTTTTTCAGAGGAAAGTTGGAGACAAAGTTGTTGATATATCCTGCTTGGCTGTTGTTTCACCTCATTATCTTTACTGCCGTTGTGATCTTCACTTATATCTTGCTGTCCAGAGCTACTTAGTATCCTTCATTGATGCTAGTTGTGCTACGACGTGACCTCATTAGTGTTCTAGGCTCGCGTCTCTAGTTTGGTCTAGCCTAGGACCAGCACAGTACCGTCGTTGAGCGTTTATTCAACATCGCATCTCTGAATTGATTATTGCTAATATTTTGCTACCATATATAGCCAACCCAGCTCCACATATTTCTACACCGTGTATACGTACGTTCCCCTGGCAATCGCTTTACACAATCTTCAGAGTTATTTGACAGCGCTGGTTGCCTGTCACCACCTGCTGCTTGGTAAGAACTTGTAAGATATTGATATTTGCTTTACTGTGAGCGCTTTACCACCACACTCTAGTAGTTCATAGGAACATTATTCTTGAATTTTGTTTCTTGTTTCTACTAATCATGACAGGTTCCGAAGATAGAAGTTCTTGGATGACGGACACATCTTCACCATCATGAGAGTTGGGACAACACACACAAGCACATGGTCAGGTTATCTCTTTACCGTCATTTGAGGGTAGATTTAATCCTACTACATATCTAGCTTGGGAGCTTGAAGTAGAACAAGTTTTTAGTCA
This sequence comes from Triticum urartu, assembly GCF_003073215.2. NCBI lineage: Eukaryota > Viridiplantae > Streptophyta > Magnoliopsida > Poales > Poaceae > Triticum > Triticum urartu. The sequence continues at coordinate 226,633,328 of NC_053023.1, read as the reverse complement.
CCATGACTTTTCTGAACTTGAGCGAGTGCGAGCAGCCACTAGAGCATTTGCTGATTTTGCTTCTGTTTGGTGGAGTGTACATTGTAAGAAAAACATTGATAACCAACCCACAACTTGGAAAGTTTTGAAAGCTGTAATGAGACAACAATTTTTCCCTCCTTATTATCGTCGTGAATTGCTTCGCAAATTTGAACAATTTAAACAAGGCAACAACACTGTTCATGCTTACTACCAAGAGTTCAAATCTTATATGCATCATTGTGACATAGAAGAATCTGAGAATGATACAATGAATAGATTTTTTGGTGGTTTGAACCATGATATCCAGGCAAGATTTCAGTATATTCCTCGTTGCATTACTGGTATGTATGTCCGTGCTTGTACCTTTGAGAGACAGATAAAGGAGGATGCATTAGGTGACTACAACAACTACTATTCCAGTTCATGCTCGCCACCGCCGGTGGGTTCCTCCATCATTGCACCTCGGATTATGAGCGCGGCATCATCTCAAGGGTATGGTACATTGTCAACGTCCGTACCTACATCAGCTACATCTTTGCCACAAGGTAACAGTAAAGGTATTGATGGTATAACTTCACATGAGAATGATGCATGCCTAGTTAACTTGAATGCGTCATGTATTGAGTTACCTGTTGATTTGAGCACACCACCTATTTTAGAGAATCTTGTTACTGTCATGAATGCGTCATGTGATCAAACAACTGAAATATCAACAATTTTGAGTGCACCCATTGAATTAACTGTTGATGCAAAAGAACTAATGTTTAATCATTTTGATATGGCCTCCAATCTTGGTGATGATTCTGTGTCCAATGACTTATTGCATGTTTGCTTATTTAAGCATGTTGTAGCATGTAAATTTGATGCAAATAAGGTTTATTCACCAAAGTTGGGATGGTTTAAGGATGAACATTGCGAATCTTTTGAAATGAATAAGAGCTTCACTTATATGTGCAAACTGAGTTCTAATATTTTCATGCCTTCTACTTCTTGTGATAATTTTTTGGCTTTAGTTTTTATGAACTATGAAAGTTACTCATGTATACATGTGTCATACGTGCAAAAATCAAGGGAAGTTAAACTGGATGACATATACATATACAACATGTACACCTTGTCTCTTTTGTTAGCCACATTTCAGATTAAGCAACGCCGAGGACGGCTTTGTTTTCAAAAAGGGGAGGATGATGAGGACATGAATACCTTAGATACGACCAAAAATATTGCATACATGCATATTTGTCAGGTGATTTATAATGCAAACTATTCAATAATCTATTTATGTTATCCAGAACAAAAATACTTCACACACTTTTGTGTTTTGTCTAATTGCAGGTGTATGGGACATTTGTACAATCCACATATGAAGATAAGGGAAAAGGAGAAGTTTAGGTTGTGTTCAAAAAGTCCTCTCACGTCACTTTTGGGCCAAGAAAAGATAGAGTCCAAGTCTCTCACGTTCTGGATTCAGATTCGGACTGCACAGACATACCTGACTCAAAACGCCAACAACTTTTTCATACGGACTCCGAATTGGGTGATTCTTTTTTTGTTGGAAACTAGATTTCGTACTCTTTCCAAAACAATTGGATTCACCTTCAAATTCGTCCGGAGCGTTGAGTTACGGATGAAACAATCTGACGTTGCAGCAGAATCCGAGTCAAACTACAAGCCCAAAGGTGTTGCATCACCTCCACTTGGGCCCATGAGCCTTGTACGACCTAGGGTTAGTTTTAGGCTGCCTTGGGACGTCCTCCCACCTCCTTGGCCGCCACCCCTTGCTCCTATATAAGTAGATCCATCTAGCAGCTTTTTCCTGGGGATTTGTTTAGTTAAAAATTAGCCATTGCAACTTCGTGTACTTCGTTTGTGTCCAACGACCAGACCAAGGCCGCTTACGGATCCCCACCATTATCAATACCTCATATATATTTGCAATATTCAGATTGCTTTATCATATTCTTGCTCGTTCTTCGATTGCTTGCAGGAATAGACCTTCGTGGTCAGGCTGACCGTGCTTCCGGCATCGTCAGTAACCTCAGGAGATTGGTTTAGCGATTGCTAAGGCGCAACATCGTGCACGTTTGTAGTTGGATCATCAAAGTCTTCTCCACCAAATCGATAGTTATCATCTCATCGAAAGATCGGGACCCTCGCCTCTATCAAGTTCTAGGATCACTTCTTGATCATAGTTTTATCGACTGTGCCTTGCCTTCTCTTCTCGCTCTCATTTGTGTATGTTTAGCCACCATATATGCTAGTCGCTTGCTGCAGCTCCACCTCATACCTTTTACCTTACCCATAAGCTTAAATAGTCTTGATCACGAGGGTGCGAGATTGCTGAGTCACCATGACTCACAGATACTTCCAAAACCAGCTTGCAGGTGCCGTTGAACCATGCAGGTGACACAACCAAGCTCAAGGAGGAGCTCGATGAAGATCTTGTCCTTTGTGTTGTTTCGTTCTAGTTGATCAATAGTGGAGCCCAGTTGGGGCCGATCGGGTATCTGTGTAGCATTTGGGGTAGTCTTCTTTTATTTTGGTTCCGTAGTCGGACCTTGAGTGTATTTGGATGAATGTAATGCTTTATTCATGTATTGTGTGAAGTGGCGATTGTAAGCCAACTATGTATCTTTTCCCTTATTGTATTACATGGGTTGTTTGCGAAGATTACCTCACTTGCGACATTGCTTTCAATGCGGTTATGCCTCTAAGTCGTGCTTCGACACGTGGGAGATATAGCCACATCGAGGGCGTTACAAGTTGGTAATCAGAGCCTTCCCCGACCTTAGGAGCCCCCTGCTTGATCGAATCGCTGGCGTTATTGAGTCTAGAAATGTTTTGAGTCATTTAGGATTATATATATCGGAGAGTTAGGACTTATTTTTACTCCTTGGTCCCTTCGTCGCTCTGGTGAGGCATCCTGACGTAGAGTTTTGCCTCTTCTCTTCTCAAATTTCACAAAAAAAATTAGGATCACGTGGGTATCTTGGAATCGTTCCGATCGATTTGTGACGAGAACATTGTTCTTGGTGCCTCCTGTCATTTAGGGGTTGTGGCAGTGTCCCGGGGAGTTGAGCTCCGAGGTGTTGTCGTCACAATTTTATCGTTGCAGTTCTGGAATACCTGAGTTTAGTTTCGCCGACATCGAAAATCTCTTTTATGCAGTTGTTGGTGAGATAACCTTGACGCCACCCAGTACTGGGGCGGGAGTTCGGGAGTATTGCCATAACTCGTATAATGGATGCTTTTCAAAGGTTGAGGTAAACGATTTCCGAAGGTTTCTTGGTTATGTGTTGAAGGATGGATACAGCTGGATGTAGGATTTGCTAGTTTTGGGTGAGATATTATGCTTCCCCTGTATCCCCAACACCCGATTGCATAACCGGAAAGTTTTGGGAGTTTATAAGTGGGAAGTCAAGTAGCTGTTAGGATATCTTTCCGACAGATGTATGATATGAAATTGGGGTATGACGTCTAGTGGTCCGCCTATCCACGGTTGGTTTTACAGTGGTTTCTTTGTGTCTTAAAGAGTCCTTGGCTATGCCGACTCAGGGACGCTTCGTATGTCATGTGCACTGCCTTGTACATGATGGTGATGTACGATCGAGCCCGTGTAGGCCCCACCACGAAAACTTTGGACGAAATCTCTATCATATGTTTGTTCCGGCTTATTTGCAAGCCAATCCTTTGTTTTGTTTTGAGTTGTGGTATTCGAGTTGCTTCGAAGTCAAATGTTGATTCCATACCTTTCCTAAGTGGTGTTCTCATATTCCTATGTGAATACTAATCCTTCTTGATAATTGAGATTGTCATGTAAATCTTGTTCAACCAGTGTGTTTTCTCTTCAAGCGGATCCGTTCATTTTCAACATCCACAAGATTCAATCTCAACTTTCTCAACGTTGTTCGTTTCGTCCATCCCAAGTTGTCTTTGTTTTTCCCACCCACCCACCCTTTTTCTTCAAGGACTCAGATTTCTTAATCAAGTATCATTTGATTCTTTGATTCATGTGAAGTCTCTCCATTCTTTTCCTTCATGTTCTTACCCGGTGATTCTCATGAAGATTCTAACGGAGCTTCAAGTTCATCGTTCTTCGTTCTTTTTCTTCTCCAGTGGATTCAAGTCAAGTTTTGTTGATCATACCTTTTTTTCCTCGTTTCAATGCTTTCTCATGCCAGTGCACCTCATTATCATTCCACTTCTCTCTATTTATTATTCCGGAGTGTTGAAGATATCTCGAAGATTCGTGTTTCCACTCTACATTCGTTCAAGCTCTTTCGAGGATGTTCCCTCACTCAAGTCATTTAATTCAACCGGTGCTTTCTCTCTTTTGAATCATTCTACGATGTTTCTTTTGAGTGGGCCCTAACCCACAGGTCTTTTCCAGGATCTTACCTGACTCTTCTATTCTCCCGGAGATATCCTTAAAATTCTTTTCAAAGTTTGACGTAAGAATGAGTTATCATCAGTCAAATGTCTTCTCCAAGATCTGTCAAAATCTTTTCATCGTTGGCTCAACCTCTTCGTTTTGATTCTTCCGGAGTGTCTAAATAATTCATGGTGGTGTTTTCTCATCATCATTCTCTGCATTTGAAGACCGAAGAAGAGTTTTACCTCCATATCTTATCCGTTCTCCCAGAGATTCGTGGTTCTAGTTCAAGGCCATCCTCTCATAATTATTTTCGATTGTGGGAATTCTTTTCATCCTTCTGGAGCAATCCAGTAGTCTTTTCAGTCTGATTATCCGGAGCCCATCATCTCAGAGTTATTCATTCCAGCTTTCAGCTCTCATTCTCTAAATTTTACCCGTGCATCGATCTAATATCCTCTAATCAGTGCATGATCTCTTCGTTCTCTCATATATAAATTCTCTCAAGCACCTTCATTCATTTGCTAATTCTTCCCGGTGTTTTCTTTATCTTCTCTTCGTTCATTTTAATTCTTACGGTGGTTCGTTCAAGAATTCTCGTCATTCGTTATCATATCAATTTATTCGTTGTTTTCAATCCTTCCGGTGGTTCGTTGAAGACTTTCTCAAGTTTGCGCTATATCTATCTTAATCCTTTCTACGAGAATAAGTAGTATGCCAAATCCATTGTTTGTCATCAATTTAATTGGTGAAGGATGAGCATAAGGTAATTCTTATTCTTGTTTCATCCAAGTGATTAATTCCTTACTCCGGAGGTTCATCAAAATTATTGTTTTTCTTTTGATCATCTTTTCTTTCTCGGAGATCCAAGCTCTAATTATCACGGAGATCCATCTAAATCATTACAAGGTTTCACCTTGTGTTTTCAACTTCGCTTTCTTTTCGTTATCCTTTTGTTACCGGAGTTCTTCATGGAGGTTCTACATGATGGTTCATCAAGGATTTAATTCCTTCTCGAAGTGTTCATTGAGTTTCTCTTCAGAGGAGCTCAAGTATTCCTCTTCTTGCATTCGATAGTGCAATTCTTTCTACAGTATCATTTGAGGTGGTGTTATGTCATTCTTGATAATTTTCTTTCATGTTTCATGATTCAAAAGTTGTCGGGAATGAGATATTTAAACCCATCATTTTCTCCCTTGGAGTTATTTTGGTATATATTTCACCTAAAGCCTTCCTTTGGGATTGTTGCTAATTATGGTGCTCATAAATGACCCAAATTCTTCAGTTACCCTCCTAGTGAATTAAGTTTCTCGTATCCTTGTTCATATCAATCCAATCTTTTATTTCCGTTAGTGGCAGAATTTCACCTCAGTTTCGAGATGTTTTCCTTAAGCCCACATCAAGCTTACTCTTTTCGTTGTTGGTTTTTTCCAACAACTCCGTTCGACTCTTCTCCTAAAGATGCTTTTCAAGCTCTTTTGAGTTAGAAGATGTTGTTTTCTCCTCCGTTCTTTTGATTCCATTCTTACTTTTGTTCCGGGGGCATTGTGATGTTGCTCTCTTCAACCCATCATCTTGTTTGTCAAGATCATCTTCAGTTCCTTCCATTTTCAGTCAAAGTGCTGCCCAAATTATACCATTCTTTTCCCTCTCTATCTTGTTTTTAACCAGAGTGTTGTGCCCTTTCCTCAACTTCTTTTCGTTTTATCAAGTCTTTCATCTCTTTTCAACCGGAGTGGTCCGAATTTGTTGTTCCTTGTTCCTCTTTTGTTAACGGAGTGTTTTCAACTTCGTCATCTTCGTTGTATTCTTTTCTCGAAATGGCTTAACCTTTTCAAGGTTCCTTGGTCTCACTCGTTTGTCGTAGAAGCAACTTAGTTTTACCTCTCCTCTTTCTTTTTTCGTTTTCCCTCCGGTGCCATTCTAGATCTCGGGACGAGATCCTCTCGTAGTGGTGGAGTGTTGTGACGCCCCGAGACTGATGTGCTAGGTTTCCTCCGCTTATTTGCTGTTGTTGGTTTGTCATTTGCTTGCGTGTTGCATATTATCATGTCATCATGTGCATTGCATCATCATGTTTTCAAAACTTGCATCCGTCCGGGTTTCCCCTGTTCCGTCCGTTGTCCGTTCAGAACCCAGACACACTCGCATGCGCCCGCGGCACGTCCGAATATTATTTTATAAGTGGCCGGATAATGTTCTCGGAATGGGACGGAAGTTGGCGCGCGGTATTATTTTAGTGTAGATAGACCACCTGTCAAGTTTCATCGCATTCAGAGTTCGTTTGATAGCCCAACCATTAAACTATAGCGGCATTATAGTCGGTCTAACGTCGGACGTTTTCAGTCTTCGGAAACCATGTCGGGCTGCATCTCTCCCCTCTTCTCTCAGACCAACCCACTCTTCACAATCCGCCAGACCCAACCTAACCCCTCTTTGCATAGTGCACCGACCCCTCCTCGCGCGCGTCCGAAATCTGTCCCGGACCCGACCCGGACAGTCATTACCGCTGTGTCCGGATCATCCCCAAACATCTACAAAACTTCTCCATTTTGTTAATTGGGCTCCCTAACTATTTTTTCCGTCCGTTCGATTACGATCGGAGGGACGAGATAGCCCCTAGTCAAACCCACCTACTATATATAGCTAGTCTAACCCTAGACCAAATCCCAAATTTCTAGGGATCCATCCCACCACCGCCACTCTCTTCCTCGGGTTCCACACCAAACCAGTAGCATTCTCCCTGATCCCAGATTCCTCTCTCGTTCAAACACCAGCCAATCCAGAGCATAGCCCCTCCTCGCCTCGATCTGGATCGAGGAGCCCGAGCCCCTGCAGCCGCCCGAGGCCTCCACGGCTTGGCCCTCCTGCCTCCCCGCCGGACTCCTCGCGCAACAGCATCTCACCAAGCCCCGCGCCGCAGCCTCCTTCTCCCCGTTCCCGATGGCCATTTCCTCCCATGTCCTGGAGCTCGCAGTCGCGAAGCCCTGCACCGCCAAGCTCCTTCCATGGCACCCGAGGTGCACCTCGACCCCGTCGTCGACCCAGCCGCTGCCGGCGAGCAACAACAACCAGCAGGCCGTCCTCGCCGTCCCTGCTCTTTCTGTCAGCCCTTCTCTTCGATTTCCTCCCGTGGCTCTCCCTCTAAGCTCTGCCCTTGCCCTCTTCTTCGCAGGAAATCGAGCCCCACGGCGACGCCATGAGCCGTCGGCCACCAAAGAGCCGTCGCCCTGCCAAGCTCGTCCCGCCGCCGGAGTTCACCTCGCCGGGAACCTCCTGCCGACGCCTCCGCCACCCAGGGACCCGCCATGGCCTCCCCTTGGAGCTTCGCGTCGCGCCCGACCTCCTCATGTGCCGCCCGTGCTTCTTCCCCAAACGCCCCTGCTTCCATCCTTCAAGCCGCCGCCAGACCCGCTGATGCGGCCTCCTACATCGCTGGCGTCCTCTGCATCGAAGTAGATGCAGAGGAGGACGAGCCTCTCGACCCCCCTGTTTCGCTAGCACGTTGACTACACCCTCTTTATCGAGTCGCCAGGGCCCAGCGCCCCTCCTGCAGCCTCCCTCCCGATCTGGGCCAGGCCCACTGGGTGAGAACCCCCCTGTGCACTTTGGGCCGGCCAGATTCGGCCCAGAGTCATTTTTTAGGCTCTGGTGACTTTGTCTTTTATCCAGAGTTGGCAGTTTTACAGAATACCCCCTGTTGTTCATGCATATCATATCTCTCAAACGGTGCATCATTTTAAAACACTTTATATATGAAAAATGCTTAAAATTGTGTCTAGTTTCATAATTTGCAACTTTCATCTATGTTTAAAATCTTTAAAATGCTGTTTGTTTAAATTTGCTTAAATAACTTGCTAAAACGGTTTAAATCATAACTAAATAACCGTAGCTCCAAACCTAACAAACTTTAAATATAAATGGGGTGGAAAAATGCCTAGTTTAACATGGTGGCCTCACTTTGCATGTTTAACAACTATAAAATATGGTTTAGGGCAGAACAGTACCATAACCAAAATATGCTCATGAGGAGTTTCCGGATTTGTTGTTTGTTGTTCCCGGCCTCATTTAAACTTGACTAGATGGGTAGTTTTACTTTGCATCACCCTCTTGCCATGCTAACAACATTTAATCTTGTTCGGTACATAAACGAGATCGAACTAAGTAACTCGAATGTGGTGTTCCGTCAATATGCATCCCGTTGCATATTGAGCTCCACTTAATTTGTAGGATTGCTTGTGCATTTTGCCATGCCATGCCTCTTTAAACCGGACATGCATCATACTTGTTTGCGCATCATGCCATGCTTATGTGATGCTTGTTTACCATGTTGTTTGCTTCTTTCCGGTGTTGCTTCTTCGGGTTAGTTCCGTTAACGTCGTGTTTGTGAGGACTCGTTCAACTACGTCCGTTTGTCTTCTTCATGGACTCGTTCTTCTTCCTTGTGGGATCTCAGGCAAGATGACCATACCCTCGAAATCACTTCTATCTTTGCTTGCTAGTTGCTCGCTCTTTTGATATGCCTATGTTGCGATGCCTACCACTTGCTTATCATGCCTCCCATATTGTTGAAACAAGCCTCTAACCCACCTTGTCCTAGCAAACCATTGTTTGGCTATGTTACCACTTTGCTCAGCCCCTCTTATAGCGTTGTTAGTTGCAGGTGAAGATTGGAGTTTGTTCCATGTTGGAACATGGATATTTTGTTGGGATATCACAATATCTCTTATTTAATTAACGCATCTATATACTTGGTAAAGGGTGGAAGGCTCGGCCTTATGCCTAGTGTTTTGTTCCACTCTTGCCGCCCTAGTTTCCGTCATATCGGTGTTATGTTCCCGGATTTTGCGTTCCTTACACGGTTGGGTTATAATGGAACCCCTTGACAGTTCGCCTTGAATAAAAATCCTCCAGCAATGCCCAACATTGGTTTTACCATTCGCCACCTAGCCTTTTATTTCCCTTGGGTTCTGCAGACTCAAGGGTCATCTTTATTTAACCCCCCCCCCCGGGCCAGTGCTCCTCTGAGTGTTGGTCCAAACTAGAGCCCTATGCAGCGCCCCCTCGGGGAAACTCGAGGTTTGGTTTTAGTTGTATGGAGAGCTCATCTGAGTGTGCCCTGAGAACGAGATATGTGCAGCTCCTATCGGGATTTGTCGGCACATTCAGGCGGTGTTGTTGAACTTGTTTTACCATTGTCGAGGATGTATTGTAACCTGGATGCCGAGCCTGATCGGATTGTCTTGGGAGAAGGAATATCCTTCGTTGACCATGAGAGCTTGTGATGGGTTAAGTTGGGACACCCCTGCAGGGATTTGAACTTTCGAAAGTCGTGCCCGCGGTTATGGGCAGATGGGAATTTGTTAATGTCCGGTTGTAGAAAACCTGAAGTTTATCTTAATTAAAATACATCAACCGCGTGTGTAACCGTGATGGTCTCTTCTCGGCGGAGTTCGGGAAGTGAACACGGTGTTGGAGTTATGCTTGACGTAGGTTGTTCTAGGATCACTTCTTGATCATAGTTTTATCGACCATGCCTTGCCTTCTCTTCTCGCTCTCATTTGCGTATGTTTAGCCACCATATATGCTAGTCGCTTGCTGCAGCTCCACCTCATACCTTTTACCTTACCCATAATCTTAAATAGTCTTGATCGCGAGGGTGCGAGATTGCTGAGTCCCCGTGACTCACAGATACTTCCAAAACCAGCTTGTAGGTGCCGTTGAACCGTGCAGGTGACGCAACCAAGCTCAAGGAGGAGCTCGATGAAGATCTTGTCCTTTGTGTTGTTTCATTCTAGTTGATCAGTAGTGGAGCCCAGTTGGGGCCGATCGGGGATCTGTGTAGCATTTGGGGTAGTCTTCTTTTATTTTGGTTCCGTAGTCGGACCTTGAGTGTATTTGGATGAATGTAATGCTTTATTCATGTATTGTGTGAAGTGGCGATTGTAAGCCAACTATGTATCTTTTCCCTTATTGTATTACATGGGTTGTTTGCGACGATTACCTCACTTGCGACATTGCTTTCAATGCGGTTATGCCTCTAAGTCGTACTTCGACACATGGGAGATATAGCCTCATCGAGGGCGTTACAACAGCGAACACGATCTTCATCAAGCTCCTCCTTAAGCTCGATTGAGTCACCTGCATGGTTTCATCGGCACCTGCAAACTGGTTTTGGAAGTAAACTGTGAGTCACGGGGACTCAGCAATCTCACACCCTCGCGATCAAGACTATTTAAGCTTATGGGTAGGGAAAAGGTATGAGGTGGAGCTGCAGCAAGCACTAGCATATATGGTGGCTAACTTAAGCAAAAGAGAGCGAGAAGAGAAGGCAAAGCACGTTTGAGAATCTATGATCAAGAAGTGATCCTGGAACTACTTACGTTCAAGCATAACTCCAACACCGTGTTCACTTCTCGGACTCCGCTGAGAAGAGACCATCATGGCTACACACGCGGTTGATGCATTTTAATTAAGATAAGTTTCAGGTTTTCTACAACCGGACATTAACAAATTCCCATCTGCACATAACCGCGGGCGCGGCTTTCGAAAGTTCAAAACCCTGCAGGGGTGTCCCAACTTAGCCCATCACAAGCTCTCACGGTCAACAAAGGATATTCCTTCTCCCGAGCAGACTCGATTAGTCTCGAAATCCCGGTTATAAGACATTTCGACAATGGTAAAACAAGACCAGCAAAGTCACCCGAATGTGCCGACAAATCCCGATATGAGCTGCACATATCTCGTTCTCAGGGCACACCGGATTGTCCAAACTTCCGGTAGGCCAACCTAGAGTTGCCCCTGGTGGCCACCGGCGGCTGACAGGTTGGACCAACACTTAGAGGAGCACTGGCCCAGGGGGGTTAAAATAAAGATGACCCTCGAGAGAGCAACTCCCAAGGGAAAAAAGGCTAGGTGGCAAATGGTAAAACCAAGGTTGGGCATTGCTGGAGGATTTTTATTCAAGGCGAACTGTCAAGGGGTTCCCATTATAACCCAACCGCGTAAGGAACGCAAAATCCGGGAACACAACACCGATATGACGGAAACTAGGGAGGCAAGAGTGGAACAAAACACCAGGCATAAGGCCGAGCCATCCACCCTTTACCAAGTATATAGATGCATTAATTAAATAAGAGATATTGTGATATCCCAACAAAATATCCATGTTCCAACATGGAACAAACTCCAATCTCCACCTGCAACTAACAACGCTATAAGAGGGGCTGAGCAAAGCGGTAACATAGCCAAACAACAGTTTGCTAGGACAAGGTGGGTTAGAGGCTTGACATGGCAATATGGGAGGCATGATAAAGCAAGTGGTAGGTATCGCAGCATAGGCATAGCAATAGAGCGAGCAACTAGTAAGCAAAGATAGAAGTGATTTCGAGGGTATGGTCATCTTGCCTGAGATCCCGCAAGGAAGAAGAACGAGTCCATGAAGAAGACAAACGGACGTAGTCGAACGGATCCTCACAAACACGACGTTATCGGAACCAACCCGAAGAAGCAACACCAGAAAGAAGCACACAACATAGTAAACAACCAACACATGAACATGGCATGATGCACAACCAAGTATGATGCATGTCGGTTTAATGAGGCATGGCATGGCAAAATGCACAAACAATCCTACAAATTAAGTGGAGCTCAATATGCAATGAGTTGCATATTGACGGAACACCACATTCAAGTTATTTAGTTCGATCTCGTTTAGGTACTCAACAATATTAAATGTTGCTAAACATGGCAAGAGGAGAGCATAAGGAAATTATCTATTTAGGCAAGTTTAAATGAGGCCGGAACGCCAAACAACAATTCCGGTAAAACCCCATATGCAATTAGCAATTTAAAGCAGACAACAATTTTAAACATCCTTGATGTTGTTACCATGATGCGGATGACATGTGCAAAATTATGCAAGTTTTAAAGAAAATGTTGATAAGAGCATTATATGGAGCATTTGTCATCGTGGCGGAAAGAAAGGGTGCCACGGCGACGATAACGGAAACGGTGCCACGGCAACGTTCCGGTTCCGAAAACTCGATTGAGATACCGGTGGAAAAGAACAAGTGTGACGGGAGCGTGTCATGCGAAGAACGGTGGGGTGCTCCCGGTTACCGGGTTCCCACGTGTCGACGGCATGGCAACGAGGAGGAACAACTAAGGTTCACGCGCGAATACAACAACCAACCATGCATCTCATACAACACATGCATTCGGTCCACGGGCTTCGTCCCGGGGTTATACCTTCTGAGCGTGCAAAGGGGACGGTTCTCGTTCGTAGAGGGAGGTAGGCGTTCTCGCAACGGCGGTAGTGAAAGTAGTCGTTCTTGCATGCTCTAGGGTCGACGGTAGAGGTTCTCGCGATCTCGACGACGGTAGTGGGACACGTTTTGGAGGGGAAGTAGAGGTTCACGTTTCGTGGTCGTTTGGGGTCGCCGATAGTTGTACACATTCGTTGTTGGACTTGACGGAGTGGTACATGTTCCGTTTTTTGGAGAGGTACTTGACGAATCCATGTCGACGGTAGTCATACACTTGGTCTTGTCGGATCCACAACAACGGTAGTCGTTCTAGGCATCGGGCGTCGGGGTACTTGGCGTTTCTGAAGGCGGCGGTAGAGGTACACGTTTTCGTAGATGTTCAAGTCATCGGTACAGGAACTTGGCACATCCAAGGTCTTCGAGCGTAGTGGTACACATGCCATCGGGGTACTTGTCGGATTCGATAGGTACTTGGCAACGGTAAAGGTACATGCGGTCTTCAGACTTGCCGGTCTCGACGAAACGAAGGGGTACTTGGTACAATCCGCATAGTCATGCACTTGTCGTCGAGGGACTTGGCGAAAATCCTGGTCTCAGGTTCTGTAGTCGTCCACAAGGTCCAACGTAGGGTCTTGGCAAAACCCAGGGTGCATCTTGCCAGGCATCGAGGGTGGTGCTGGCCTCCAGCAGAGGAGCAACAAGGGTTGCAGTGGCGATAGGGGCTCAAGGAGAGGTCGGCTGTGGATGCGAAGCTGGGACACGGGAGGATCTGGAGGCGCTGCCAGCCCAGGAGTGGTCAACGGGCCTCGTCCCTTCGATGCATGGAAGCAGGGGATCGAGCTCGTGCTCGACAGAAGGCAGCAACATCACAGGGACAGCAACGGCGACGGGGGTCCTCTGGATCCGGACAGGAATGGGACGCCGGTGAGCGGGGTCCAGCGAGGAGCGGAGCGGTTCCCGGTTCGGCTCGACGTCGAGGTAGAGGAGGCGCTCAGGGCGGAGCAGATCACAGCAGCGGCGAGGTGTGGATGGCGGCGCTCGTGAAGTTGGCCGGAGACGGCAAGGGGCGGCTCGGCGGGGAGCCGTGGCCATGGCAGGAAGGCGAGGGCGACAGTGGAAGGGGTGCACGCAACGCGAGAGGAGGTGGCGGAGCTCCATGGCGCGGCGGGAGGAGGGGGGAGCGTGGGAGGCGGCACTCCGGCTGTCATGTGGTTGCGCGAGGACGACGGGGCAGCAGGGCGCGAGGGTCTCGCGGTGGAGGCGACGAGGGGATTGGGCGTCGAGGGGAGCTCCTCTCCCTGTCCCGATGCGCGCGTGGTGAGAGTGGCGGCGGGAGGAGGAACGAGGAGGAGGGGTCGAGGAGAAAGAGTGCGCGTGGGGATCGGCTAGGGTTACCAGCGTCGGCGCTGGGCCTTGGGCCACTGGAGGCTGGGCCTAGGTGGGCCGCAGGGAAGGCCCGGCTGGCAGCATGCCAGGCTGTTGGTTGGCCGGCCTGGCGCTGCTACTGCTATTACTTTTCTTTTACATTTCTTCAGACAGAAATACAAAAAGGAAAGAGCAGGGGGTAAAGGAGAGGATCTAGAGAAATATAAAAATATTCTCATGATCCTGAAAATGAGCTCTATTTGATAAAATTGGTTTGGACATTTTTAGGGGTAGAAAAATAAAACAAGTTTGAATATGATTCAAACTTGAGGCATTTTTGAACCTAACCAAAACAACTCCAAAGGATCTTAAATTTGACAGAGAGGGTTTAGGCATAGTGAACTAGCATCCGGAAAAGAATGAACATTTCTCGAGGAGGGGAAAAGGTCACTTGTCAAAATGAAAGAAAGAAGAAGGAAGGGGAGGTGATGATGCATGATCATACATGGAGCATCCAACAAAGTGACATGCATGAATATGACAATGCACATGATGATTATGAGAATGCAAAAATACAAGAGGCACAAATGCAACATGACAGTGATGGGCATGGCAATGCAATAAACCAAAAGATGAACATGATGCAAGAAGCAAAATATGACAATGACACTGATCCGATCAAGGCAACAAACAGTTCAAACACACAACGACAACAAGATAAAAGGAAGGCGTCTGAAGCTCCGGTCTTGGGGCGTCACAGTCGTTGTGGACCGTTTCTCCAAGATGGCACATTTCATTCCTTGCAACAAGATAGATGATGCTTCACATGTTGCCAATCTCTTTTGTAGGGAAATATTGCGTCTACATGGAGTGCCAAAAACGATCGTCTCGGACAGCGACGTCAAGTTCCTTAGCTACTTTGGAAGACACTATGCGCCAAGCTCGGAATCAAGCTACTCTTCTCCACGGCGTATCATCCACAAACCGATGGCCAAACGGAAGTTATCACCCGCACACTCTCCGCTCTACTTCGAGTACTCATCAAGAAGAACATCAAGGAGTGGGAGGAGTGCCTACCTATCGCCGAGTTCGCCTACAACCGAGCAAGACACTCAACAACCGGCAAGTCCCCCTTCGAGGTCGTCTACGGATTCAACCCATTGTCACCATTGGACATTCTTCCTCTACCACTCCAAGAGCGCATCAATTTGGACACAAGTGCATGAGCGACACATCTCAAGAAGGTGCATGAAGATACAAGAAACATCATCGAGCACCAAGTTCAACGCCTTGTGACCAAGCTCAACTTCAACAAGCAACCTATGGTATTGAACTTCAGAGACCTCGTGTGGCTACACCTTCGCAAGGACCGCTTTCCACAAGAACGCAAGTCCAAACTTCGACCATGAGTGGATGGACCCTTCAAGGTGCTCGCACGCTACAACGACAACGCTTACAAGATTGACATCCTGCGCGACAAGTACAACGTGAGCGACATCTTCAACATCAAAGATCTCTCCCCCTTCCATGGTGATGAAGAATTTGATCCGAGGACGGATCTTCCCCAAGGGAGGGGAGATGATGCGGAGCATCCCAAGGTCATCCCCATGGACCCAACTACATCTCCTACGACACCACTCGGACCCATGACACGAGCACGCGCAAGAGCTCTTGAAACCGAGGTGACATCTCTCCTCTCACAATTCCACTTCGATGCACATGAGACATGGCTACTACCTCATATGGACACATTGTGCATACTCATGTATCAAGGAGAAGCTAAGGAGCGAGGAGAAGAAGGAGAGGAAGATGGACGTGAAGACAGAGATGAAGAAGAAGGGGTGCAGGAAAGGTCCCAGCCACCGGACGACCGGCCGGGACCGGACGTCCGGCGCCTGAAGCATCAGCCGAGCCCCAGCGAGCGGACGTCCGGTCCCGACCGGTGCCCCTGCACCCGAGGCAAAGGAGCGGACGTCCGGCCCCGACCGGACGACCAACGCGACCGCACCCGAGCCAACATCAGCGGAAGTCCGGAGCTACCGGACGTCCGGCACCCCCATCACAGAACGAATCCAGCGGACGTCCGAAGAGACCGGACGACCGAACGCTCATGAGACACCGAACGACCAGTCCTCGGCGGACGTCTGGTACCTGGCTGTGTCCAGTTTCGGGCCCGAGGCCCATGTACCCCTACTTTCGCCCCCATTTGCACTTAGACTATATATAGCCCTCCTATTCCTTCTAGCTAGGGTTAGCATTGGTTTAGCTCATTTGAGAGATAGAGCATTGCTCATCCACATCGGATCTACTCCTCGAGAGAGACCGCGGCCTCTTCGGAGAAGATCCCTTTGGATTCAAGACCTCCTCGCGGACAAGAACATCAAGACCTCCTCACAGAGAAGACCGGCTACCCTTGTATCGTCCCTAGTTAATCATGTACCATGTGAACTCTTATGTATTTGAGGATCTAGCACATGTGTGACTATCTTGTGTTGTTTTAGTGATTTTCCCGTGTTCTTCGTGTTCATCGCGGGATCCGCTCCTTTCGTGAAAGATCAGGCGATTAGGGTTCTACCCTACATCACCATGTCAAATTCCTGGCTCCGTCCCTGCTCCTCTGCACGCGCACTCTACGACCTCCCCGCCACCTAGGACTGCGCCAGGAGCACCGACGCCGTCTGATGCTTCCTCCCCGGCCACGAGGTCGAGTTCTATGCCACTACATCAACTGGATCGACCACGTCTTCATCGCTACTGTTGTCGGCGTTCTTCCTCAACTTTGACACCTCTGCTACTCCTAGTCACTCACCGGGCCTCCTTGCGCCTCCTTGCTGAGCTACCGCTTGAAAACCCCCTCTCAGTTGGTTGATGCAAGTTTCAATTAAATCGAGAAAAACTCTTAATTTAGGAAGGACATGCGGATGCTATAAATGGATTTGTGGGCTGCCCTCCTAATTTAGATGGGATGGAGTAATGAACATGGCTGACGGATGGTACGAAGAAGGGGGTCCGGCTTGCCTGCTCCCTTCCCATGCTCCCATCCGTGCTCCCACCTCATCCAACGGTTTTTTTTTTCTTTTTTCTTTCTAATCTAATCATCTCCCCTTCTGATTTTAAAAGGATGGGGCCGGACCTTATTTTGTTCCAATCAAATCAAGCCACATATGCGGGAGTACGGATGGGCACACGGGAGGGGAGCAGGCAAGTCTCGTCCCGAAGAAGGGACATGCACGACTGCTGATTTGGCTGATTTGGCTAGCTAATTAAATGGGATCCTTAGGAACTAAGTCAGCGTTGCATGCAGGAACAGCGGGGAAAAAAAGAGAAATGGATCAGATCGTGCATGCATGCGCGGGTGTGCACACACGTGAGCTCTAGTGCGAGATCAATTCCGCTCATTAAACTATATTGCTCGATTTTTCCTTCTAAAAAATCCCAAACGGATTTTTCCTTTTTGACGAATCTCGGACAGAGTTGTGAGCGTTATTTTTGAATTCCCAAGAAGCTTCAGCGAGGGGCGCGCGTGCATGCGCTGGGGTTGTTGCTGTAAGCCAGTTCATCCATTTTTTTTAACACAGCTAATCTATTTTTTCAAGAGAAAAAAAAGTGCGTAGATTGGACAGTGGGCTGGTTCAAATTCTTGAGATAGCCCCAAGAAACTAAAAGGGATGAACCGATGAAGTAGTTTTCAGTCTAGGTTTTGTTCAACTTTGATTTATTCATGGATGGTCTCAATAAACTGTCAAACAACAATCGTACCAAAAATATCCACGTTTACCAGGATTTTTAATGCTGGACTAATGTGCATTTCTACTAGACCTCGGCATGCACCTTCCGGTTGCCGCCAGCTTGTGTCGTTTGGATATTATAGTGTCACATTGATGAGTGTTTTGGTAGACATTTCAATTGTTTTTTCCGTTGCAACGCACGAGTATATGTGCTAGACTAATTCTTCCAAACCTTGGTGTTGCAGAATCGGTTGTCATAAACGCTTGGTATATACGGTGGCAGAGAGAATTTATGAAAGAACACCCAGTGGCTTCGCCTGGCAGGACAACATTCTCTATCGACGCAATCAAATCAAACTTTACAGCTGCTCAGAGCATTATACAGCCACATACAGCTACAAGATGAACGTGGACTATCATTGCAGAAACCTTCGGCTGATAGCTACTCCCTCCGTTCCTAAATGTAAGTCTTTATAGAGATTCTAATAAAAGACTACATATGGATGTATATAGACATATTTTAGAGTGTTGATTTATTTATTTTGTTTCATATATAGTCATTTATTGAAATCTTTAAAAAGACTTATATTTAAAAACGGAGGGAGTACAAAATGAACGTGGACGCATCTTTTTTTCATGATGGGTCGGGAGCAACAGCAGTGATTCGAAATTGCAAGCAAGGCAGTAGCAGGTGGCTCATGGCTTCTGAATAATGCGTATGATGCTAGCACAGCTGAAATAATAGTTGTGCAAAATGCTTGAAAATATAGGATGCAATGTTATCATGGAGTCTCACTGGAATTAATTCAAGCTTGGACTAGTATGAATGAAGTTTTGAGCTCGGCCACGGCAATACTTGCAGATTGTTTCCAGCGAGCAAAGACTAGGTACAGTTAGCTTTCAGCACTGTCCGTGGCCATACTTGCAGATTGTTTCCAGCAAGCAACAAGACTAGGTGGCCACTTGTAGATTGTTTCCAGCAAGCAACAAGACTAGGTACAGTTAGCTTTCAGCACCATCCTAGTAACACCAATAGGGTCAAACATAATTTAGCTAAGCATGTTTATGATTCTAAAGTTGTACTCCCTTCATTCTCAAATATTTGTCTTTCTAATGATTTCAACAAATGACTACATACGAAGCAAAATGAGTGAATACACATTCTAAAATATGTCTACATATATTCGTATGTTATAACCATTTGAAATGTCTAGAAAAACAAATACTTGGGAACGGAGGGAGTAGTTTTTGAGGACGGTGATCCTCCTAGCTTTTTTCTTCCACACATCATCTTCGATGTAACTATTATTTGAAAACAATAAAGTGTGCCCAAGGGCATTTCCCCTCAAAAAAAGAACTTGTTAGAGGAAGTGTCAGACGTAGTGTAAAGGTTATTTGTTACGCATATGATCAACCGATCAGGCCATCAAATTGGCAGGTTATATGAATCCTCATGAAAAGTTAGCAAACATAAAATTTCTAAGCTCTAGTACACCAATCAGTTTACACATTCTTCTCGGCAACGAGCCATAAATAATACATGGCTGCGACGGGGCAACTCTACAGGGCCCCCGGTGAGCTGTGAGAAGTGAACTAAAACATCATCTGCTAAAAGCACCTTGAATCGATGATGGGTGTTGTGGTTAGATAAAGGAACACCACATCTCATCTCTGTCACTCCCTCGTGGGGTCTCT
The DNA here is from genome assembly GCF_003073215.2 of Triticum urartu. Classification (NCBI taxonomy): domain Eukaryota; kingdom Viridiplantae; phylum Streptophyta; class Magnoliopsida; order Poales; family Poaceae; genus Triticum; species Triticum urartu. The sequence continues at coordinate 226,613,880 of NC_053023.1, read as the reverse complement.
CACCTAGGGTTAGCCTCCAGTTTGTGGCTGCCACCTACGTACTTCCCGTTGCTGTTATTATTAGCCTTCTTATGAAGTTTACCCTCATCATCGTGCTGCTGCACTTTGGGCGCTGCGATGCTCATGCCCAGTGTGGTTGTGACTGCAGCAGGTTCCTGAGACTGAATCATTTCACCATTCAGAGTTAGAATACCATCAGGGCAAGTACTACCAAGAATGAAATTGGCATTCCTCATATGTACATATGGCAAAGTATGGGCGGAGTGCCATGTGCTCACCATTAGTTGTGCATTCTGTGCTTCCATATCTTCACAGGCCTTCTTAAGCTGGTCAAGCTCAGTTCTGAGGGCGTTGTTCTCAGTTGTCAGCTCAGCAACCTTCCTGGATAATTCCTCGCACTCTTGCTGATAAACAGTGGAAAGAATCATGTCAATGCAAAAGGATTACTTATAATTAGGACCTTTATTGCAAATGTAAGTACTAAGATGCCACCGCAAAGGATTCAAAGGGAATAGTAATTTTATGTCCCAGCAAGTCACTATGTACAGCTCTGCTTAGTCATACTATTCATGGCTGTGTGTGATGGCATTCCAGAGGAGAGTAGAAAAGAGATGGTCAGCACCTTACCCCATCAACAAAATTTCAAAGGGATAGATTATAGTTTTATGAAGCTGATTTTCAGAGTTTGAATTATGTTTTACAACAAAATTCCTGGTGTCATCTCTAAATTTCTTCTACTGCGGTTGCATGCACACCTCATCAATGGAAACATGCAAGTAAGAAATCAACAAAAATTTAGCTGCCTGGACCAAATTCTAGAGGTGAAATATATAGCAAATATGCAACTATCGCCAATAGTTTTGAGTCCGCTTTACCCTTCTGAGATATTATGAGTGTCAACTCTTCACCCATTTGGGCGACATGGCTGCGTGCACGGACAAATGAGAGTTCAAAACGGACAAGCGCAGACACCATCTGGACGCGTCCAAGTTATAAGGGGCCAAATAATCCCATTCCAGTTGTAGATGCTCTTACCACCCAGAACTTCCCCCTGCGACCGATTTCAGTTACATGATGGCCACGATGTTGAAACCACTCCCAAAACAACCTCAAAGGATGAAGTGCCAAGTGTTGGAAGCTCAGGTGGTTAAGCAAACCAAAAAATTTAAGGGGGTAATTGCACATTTGTGGGCCATTTCTTTTACTAGAAGTGCAAAATAACATGAATGTTCAATATTCGTTCTGCATCTACTCACTTCAGTATTCCGCTTACAAAACAGAAGGTGTGGCTTATGCAGCTGTCACAACTGGTGTCTTTCCTGGAAGGCAATTTTGACGGCAAATTTGACTGAGTTTCAGTACAACAAACATTTCAAAATGTGTGGGAAGGATAGGCAGCCCAGTCAAAAACTGGTATGCCTGCAGTTGTAAGAAAATTGCCTGATTTGATATGTAGTATTCAGCTTATTTTCCAAGTACAAGAAACTAGCATAACCAGAATACAAATTATATATTAAGCAACCCACATTTATTGAACTACTGGGCTTTGCAATGCATAAGGAATAGCCCGGTGATTCAGGTGACAAAAGTCAAGCCCACCTAGAGGCCAAACACTAGCATGTCTGCATGTGCATATCATTACTTGACTGGTTTCTGCTTTCTCCCTAGGGAAAGAAGATACGATACTTTTTGAAGAATGCAATCCCCGCATTCCGGCCCTGCTCTGCAAATCAACATCTGAAGATCTACGGGTCACCATAGTCTTCTGATCCACTAATAAGATTCCGCGCTCGAGATGATGTGATCCATCAACTGGTGGCTCGTGGTGAGCTGTGACCATTCAACTGCAACAAGGCAGCATCTGGTGAGGAGGTGAGATCATGCCAAATCCTTCCTGTGGCCTCCGACAGCGAGATGGCGCACTAAATCCCTCCTGCCAGTAATATGGCAGCATCCAGTTGAGAAGGTAGTTTTTTTGCAGGTTCCTCATCTAACTCCCTAATCCACTGTTAGATTTAACTTGACAGTTAACTAAAATGATGAATGCATGATGCATATCCATCCTCTTTGTGGTTCTGTATGCTTCCTCCGTAGAGGTGAATACCAAACCTAAAAAAGGGGGGGGCTGTTACATATGCTACTTCTACTTTACTGAATTTTGAACGTGGTATGCTGAAACCGATTTTCGAAAATACACAATAAAGCTAAATCATACTCCGTCCGTTCCATAATGTAGTGCATACATATATTTTTAAAACTCAAACTTTCAAAGTTCAACCAAGTTAATCGAAAAAACTATTTATATCTACAGTATCAAATATATATAATATGAATATGCGTCTCATGATGTATCTAATAGTGTCAAAAATGATATTCTAGATGTAGATATTTTTCTCTATAAACTTGGTCAAACTTTGTATAGTTTGACTTAGTATTAAGTATATATACATATGTATATATATATATATATTACATATATATATATAGGAAAATAGTTGTATACTCCTGAGAGTACGTACTCCCGCTCCTCATATACCACATAGATGAATCTTTTATACCTCTTTATTATTTTTAATATACTTCATTATTAACTACTAGATACCTTAAAATGATTTTCATGAAAAAAATTATGTGAGTCTACATATTTTTAAAGGTTTACATATATACTGATTTGTTCGTATGTGAAAAAGGTATATTGCAAAAAGTACGTCAAAAATGATATTTTTTTCCACAAAACTCGTATTGGGGTATCCTAGAATATTTAATGAAGTATATTGAGAATGATAAAGAGGTATAATTAATGCGTCTACAGGGTATATTGAAGATGGGAGTACATACTCCCGGGAGTATAGAAAATTAGTCCTATATATATGGAACGGAGGGAGTATTATGATATGCACTAGTACACTGCAGGTTTGAACAACCATCAGAGACGTCGAACAGTGATGATTTGAGGACAAATGCTAAGCAATGAAATTCACTTGGCAGGGACAAGAGATTCAGGAGAGAGGTACATAGTGGATCTGGAACTTTCTTAAGCCATTTGCTGAATAGAGAGATGGCAGATATAACACAGATAAAAAACAGAGCTAAAGGATAATAGAGAAAAGATAAGGTTAGCATACTGCTAATCCCCTATCCGACAAACTAATTGCTCCCTATCTCTTCTGCATGCCACTGCAGGCATGTGTGACTGCTGCTGCCGAAGAGTTATCACACTGTGCAACTGCTCATGTTTTCAATATGCTTAACAATACCAACAGTAGGGAAACCTGGGTACAGTAATTTTTGGCATAAAACTGCAATATCATAGTTTAAGTCTCCAAGTTCCTTTCACGGTAAAAATAAGTGTTTACCAGGTTCATCACTAGTACCATCATAATTGATACAAATTAAGAAATGAAGAGAAGCAGCAGCATTTATTGTTCACATGTATTTTTGCAATGAGGTGTAATAGTTCCATTACTACCTGCTTGCGTAACCTTGATCTCCTCGCAGACTCCCTATTAGATTGTTTTCGCCTCTCCCTCTTAATTTCACGCTCATCCTGCCAAAATAGGAATGATTAAGAGCAGTAGAATCAGATAAGTAACACAGAAACATGGAAAAAAAATCTGTGAGACCAGGTCTCACAGGCCAGCACGTGAGGTCCGCCCCGATGAATGATACGTGGCATTCACAATCTTAAAGAGCTACTCCCACTTTGCCCATTAATTACCAAATTCCTGAATGCAATTCCTACGCTTGAACAGGTACGTATACGTACACAAGTACACAGCGATTTAGGATTTGCTTGTTCTCGCTCTCGTTGATGACGGCCAAGCAAAAGGACTTCATCGCCTGTGGCCGCTCGGAACGACACATTGACAACTACTCGTCCATGGTCGTGCCGAATGATCTCGTCACCAGTATCCGCGCGAGACGGCCCTGTGGAGACTTCCTGTCAGTGGCCACGCTGGAAGACCTCGCCACCGGCGTTGCTGGCTGGGCGGACTTTACGTTGGTCACGCGCCAAGACGCCAATGCCGGTGGCTGGGTGGAGACCTCGTCGATGGCGGCTATGCTGGAAGACGACTCCTTGTTGATGGTGGTCACGCACCAAGACGTCCTCGCCGAGGGCGGGACTAACTCCTCAACGCCGGCTGGGTGCCAAGACGTATGCAGCTGCTCGTCATCAACACATTCCTTTCCTGCTGCAAGCGCGGCGATGTGTTGGTGCACGACCACCATATGTTCTTCTTGGCTTTGGAGTTGTATATAACCTTCATAGTTAGTAGATTAATTACTTTCAAGTTTCAGTATGAGCTATCTGAAGATTGGTTTAGCCAGCGAACTACTGTACTCGCTCAACCAGCCTAACTTTGCATGGATCACTCACCGGGAGTGGAAGAGTCCTAGACGAACAAGGCATGTTAATTAGCTGACACTAGAACCACCGGCCGGGAGTCCAACGTCTTGGACGAGTGCGGCGTCACATAGCAGCTGGATGCATCTTGTCGCACGGTTACCACTACGCGTCTACCGGCGGCGAGGTCTTTCAATACGGCCATGGACAATAAGTCATCATAGGATCGTGCCACACAACCACCGGCAATGAGATCCTTTGGGGCGACCATGGCTAGGAGTCGTGGTAGCATGAAGCCACGCGGCCGCTAGCGAGGTGGTTCGGCGTGGCCATCGACGACAAGTCTTGGTTGCGTAGTACCGTGCAGCAGCCAGCGATGAGGTCATCCGGCGCCGCCATGCATGAGAGCAGCATGTGAGCCCTAGCTCATGGGGTGCGAGTTGTAGGTATCCCATACAACACGTTAGATACGTATACATGATTGGAGTCGGGAATGTGTAATGTAATTAGGCAAAGTGGGATTACACGTGCTTTGGGATTGGCATCGTGACATGTCATCCATCGGGACGGGTCTCACATGCTGGCCCGTGAGACCTGGTCTCATAGAATTTTATTCCCAGAAACATGGTCTTTAAACATGTATTGTAAGACAAAAACCATTCACGCCGTGACTTTCGAGGCATTCCAAAACAGGCGCACATCAAAAAATCACTTTCTGGATGCTGCCATAAAAATTAGAAAAAAAGAATCTCCATACCAGCTGACCAACACCATCACATCGGGCAAGCGCCAAGCCAGGATTTGCTTCCCCCTGCACTGGGATCACAGCTAAGGATTGAGAAGCACTCCAAAGATCAATCCCTATGTTCAGATTTGGCGTGGCATTGGGAAGTGCTGCCCGCCCAGGCGCAGAAACTGGAAGCTTTGAGGCAGACCTCCCCTTCAACTGATACGGTGACTCGACAGCAGCATATGGAACAGCAGCAGCTTGAGACGGTTCACCTGGCAAATACCAATGTAATTATTCAATCTTCTAAAGGAACAACTGAAGCTACCAAATAGTTGAGCATCCGATGACCCACCTTCCGCTGAGGTATTACCAGATTTCCTCTTCTTAGGTGCAGACGAATCCTGAAGAGAGCCAATATAAACCACATAATAAAGTCATAAACATAGTAATTGCAAAAAAACAAGCAACTTTAAAATGCGCCCTTGCGTCACAGCAAGTTCTTCTGTACCTTTTGGTCAGTGTCATAATCTCTCGTGTCTGAAGACTCGTCACTGCCGCTCCCACAGCTGCACAAGAAAATTTAAATCCTAAATAATTTTTTTAAACTACATTAACAGATAGGTGAGGGAGAACAAAAAAGTACCTCTGCGAAGCGTCGTCGCCAGAGGGCGCAGCAGAACTGCCCTTCTCAGGAGACACGTCACCGCCCTTAGCCTTGCCCTTTCCTTCTGCCACAACTGGCGCAGCTGCGGCAGCAGCAACAGCTTCAGCAGTCGGGTAAGGAACACCCTGCGCAGAGGCAACGATTTCACCACCAAAAATCCCGCCAAATCCAAGTCCAATTCCCCCGATTGAGCATGAAACCGACTAGAAACGGAGACTTGTGCACTCACCGCGGCCATGGACGCGTGGGCGTAGTACGCCATCGCGGCCCCCGGGTGGTACATGGGGAACTGCACCGGCGCGCCGTACGATGTCCCTGAGGCCGCCGCCGCCGCCATCAGCTGCTGAATCAGAGGAAAAGCAACAACCTAGTCAAACACCCCGGCCTTTCCCCTCCTCGCCCAGCCCAAAATTGGACAATCTCGTACCTGCGCGGGCCAGGCGGCGTAGGGATGCCCCCCGGAGGCGTAGAACGCCTGCATCGAGGCGGCCCAGTCTGCGTGGGACTGCGGCGCGGCGGTGGCCACAGCCACGGCGGCCGCGGGAGGCTCGGGCGGCTTGGGCTGCTCATCGGAGGAGGAAGCCATGCGCGCTCGCGGGAGAGATCTAGGGTGTTCTGCACCTCCCCTGCACGAGAAGGAAGCGGCGGAGGTGGTGGGTATAGCGAGCCACCGGCGGTGGAGCTACCTGGGCGGTGTGGGGAAGCAGCAGCCGAGCAGGAGGGGCGAGCAGTGGGAGAGCAAAAAAGGCTAGGGTTTGGTGTCCTCTTACTGCGTGTACACCTCCCGGGTACACATAGCAATACCGACAAAAACGTGGCACGCGATGATTGGCTGCAGTGGAGGTGTGGCCCGCCAGAACGTAAGACTGGTTGTAAGGCTAGTCGTAATGGAAGTATCATAACTAGTACTCCCTCCTTCCATCAATATAGGGTCTAATGCGTTTTTTAAGATCGTCTTTGACTATTGACAAGATTAATAATACATGACATGCACAACGTGAAAATTATATCATTGAAAGCTCCTTTCACGCACGAATTTAACGATGTGCTTTGTGTAAGTTGCATGTCATATATTATTACTCTAATATTTGGTCAAAATTAGCCTCGAAAAACGCACTAGGCCCTATATAGATGAAAGGAGGGAGTATCATGCATGCCAAGTAGGCATTTTTTATGATGTGGCATAACATTAAATGAAGAAAGAGATGGTTGAGTATCATACTCCCTCCGTCACAGTTTAGAAGGCACAGTTAAATTTACGTGCGTTTCCATAATAGACAAGGTTTAGGGCGCATTGTATTTATTTCTAGTAGCTAATTAGTACTCCGATATACTATTTCTATATGCATGCGTAGTGTGAATGCTATTTTTTAGCTCATCTCACAACCAATAGATAACCACCTAGGTCCTAGAGAATTTCCAAGCGCGCCTTCTAAACCGTGACGAAGGTAGTATCATGATACTGTATCATAATAAATGCAATGCTACTATGTGTCATGCATGGCAATAAATAAAGTCATCTATGAAACTATGCATTAGAGGGGTAGTATCACACACTAGTATCATATGCATGATACTAACTTATGATATTACCCATTACAAACAGCCTAAGGCTGCTTGTAATGGAGAGTATCATATACTAGTATCATGCATATGATACTAGTTTATGATACTACATCTGTAATGTATAGTATCATATGTTAGTATCATAGAGGATTACATTTATTGCCATGCATGACACAAAGTAGCACATCATTTAATATGAAACAGTATCATAATATGATACTCAAACATCTCTTTCTTCATTTAATCCTATGTCACATCATCTAAATTGCTTAGACTACCCACATTGGGAGTAATATAGACAGTAACATCACACATATCTAGATAAAATAGATGATGTGGCAATCAATAAATGAAGAAAGAGAGGTATGTAGTAACATAGCTAGTTACTACTAGTATGAGTAACATCACACATATCAAGGCAAGATGAGTCTATAGCCTAATAAATGAAGTGTTGTATGTTACTACACATATGTTACTCCCCACTATAGAAGTACTAACATAGAGTAGTAACATGGGCATTGTTACTGGTCTATGTTACTATCCATTGTGGCTAGTCTTAGTTGGCATGCATGATACTATCTATTATACTTTCATTACGGGCAGCCTAATGGGGAGTATCATATACTAGTATCGTGCATATGATACTAGTGTATAATACTATCTCCCTAATACATAGTATCATATATTAGTATCATGTAGAACTCTATTTATTGTTATGCATGACACATAGTAGCATAGCATTTATTATGATACATTATCATGATATGATACTAAACCCTTCTTTTCTTCATTTAAGTCTATGACACATCATCAAAATTGTCTAGTTAACATGCATGATACTAGCTATGATACTACTATTACGACCAGCCTAAAAAGGAATGACACGTCGAGTTTCTTGGATCCTGGGTCCATGTGTGGGCTTCCTTAAATGCAAATCGGTGCGTCCGGTGCGAGGCACCCAAACGAATCTTTATCTTTACTAGCAAAAGAGTCTGTGCGTTGCAACGAGAAAAAATACCACATGTGAAACAACATCATATTCAGATTATACACATTTTTCTAATCAATTTTCATATATAACATGCTAAATTAAAGTTAGGGTTTAAAAGATATGAATATTTTCTAAAGCATTTGAATCTATACTTAAACGTCATTTAAAAATGGTTAACGAGTAAAAATAACGTCATATCAATATTGTACAGATTTTTTAATCAATTTTATACCATGTTAAATTCGAATTACGGTCTAAAAGATATGAATATTTTCTAAAACATTCAAATATGTTCCTAAACCGAATTTAAAAAATGTTTGACTTGTAAAAGTAATGTCATATTCATATTCTACACATTTTTCTAATCAATTTTCATATATAACATGTTAAAATCAGAGTTACGGTTAAAAAGATATGAATATATTTTTAAACACTTAAATATGTTCCTAAACCGAATTTAAAAATGGTTGACGTGTAAAAATAACGTCATATTAATATTCTACACATTTTTATAATCAATTTTCATATATAATATATTAAAACTATCGTTATGGTTTAAAAGATATGGTTATTTAAAAAAAGATATTTATTTTAATAGACTGTGGGGTGATTAACGCATATATCGGGGTTTATGTAAAATGGCAAAAACAATTCGGAGTGACTTAATGTGGATCGTGGGTTAATTAGCATGAAAGTTAGGGGCTTTTGTGTAAAATGCGAAAAAACGATTCGTTCTCACTTAGAACGGGACAACAAGTTGAATTCTTTGAAACTAATGAACTTTTCTGCAAAATACCATGACGGACGACCAGAAGTGTTAACTGCTTTATTATTAGGAAAGATTTTTATCTTTATACTATAATAAATCACGCATTGTTTCCGTCAGGTTCATCGTCGCGCCTTTTTTAAATCCTTCTAATTTTGGGTATTCAACCCGCAATCAGTATTCAACCCACGATGCATCATGCACATTCACGTGCTGGACTAAAAAAACACACCTTCATGTACTGGAATTTTCCCGTATGTAACAATAACACGTAGTGGGCTTCCCGATTGATCCATTGTCTATGTCACGCACCGTTTACAATTTGAGGGTTAATTCATCTATTGAAAATTTAATAGTCTCACATCGCTATTTTAATTCTAATTATTCCAATTTATATACTCATTTGAATTTTCTGAGATATCAATAAGGAGAAGTTAAGGATTGAGGATTCTAGAGAGTGTGACGAAGAGATCAGGAAAGAAGTGGGCTGATTAAACCAGAGTGCAGATCGGACAAAGGAATAATGAGAAAAGAGAGGGCTAATCAAATCGGACGATCGATGGGCAACGGCAGCAGATGCGTGGCCTGCCAGATGAGGGAAGGTCGGGGTAGCTGCAGGAGAGGAAGCAGGGTGCGCAGGTGGCTCGAGGCGACGACAGCGGCGGGGGGGGGGGGGGGCAGGGGG